>NC_137677.1:35090721-35148221 GCF_963989245.1 Nansenia antarctica | reverse complement strand
TAAGCCTAAAGTGCAAGGACATTGACACACTGCATTAACACACAAGATGCAATTAATTTCCCTAATTGTATCTAAATGGGGCATATCATTTGCATCTAGCAATGTACTCTATTAATAACTTTTCTCATGGAAAACTATGAAAGCATGACATCTTGTGAATTCTTGAGAAAAATCTAAACTGATTTTCTACTGGCGTTTGATTATCGTCACCTATATCACACGCTATGTCATGTTATTTACATTGTAATTACATCACTGCCATATACTGTATCGTATAAAATGTACTGTTATATTTGCAATGACCCATAGTATTTTAGAATCCGGTCGAAGTTTCTCTTGGGCGTTATATTTCACATTAATATGAATATGTATGCTGGGTCACAAAAACACGTTTTTAATGTAAATTCGTGATGGCATGAAAAACATACTGTAGAAACAGATGTGTTAGAAGTATTTTATATTCAGAAGCAGATGTGTTAGAAGTATTTTATGTTCAGAAGCAGATGTGTTAGAAGTATTTTTGTATAGAAACAGATGTGTTAGAAGTATTTTATGTTTAGAAGCAGATATGTTAGAAGTATTTTATGTTCAGAAGCAGATGTGTTAGAAGTATTTTTGTATAGAAACAGATGTGTTAGAAGTATTTTTGTCGAGAGCCACACTGTGCCACATACAACAGTTCAAAGTAACTGTTTCTGGGTGCTTGTGCATTCTATTCTTACATACATGCCATCAACATTACATTAGTGTTTTTTGCGGGGTTGTACAATACATGCATGGATAGCTTACAGCCGTTCATTTATTGCCCTTGGATGGATTTGATCACCCCTGGACTATAATCCCTCGAGAGCAGAGTCTTTGCAAATAAAAGTCAGGCGCTTACATTTGAGTAAGTCATTGACCCCGATTTATTCACTTCAAGGCTAACCACTGAAAACCACTGTTGTGAACAGAGTAGTGTCACATGACTCTCTGACTACAAATGGCTTTCAGAAACCCAGTGTTCCGTGGTACTTGATTGGTTGATGAATTCACCTGCATCTGAATCCCGGGAGAAATGCTTTCGTATTTACCAGAGATTGTTATTCTTAAACGGTTGTGCCTCAGCGCTGTGCGACCTAATGCTGTTTTCCTTGCATGACTGAGCTATCCAAAGAAAGATAGACACAGTAAGACTGAGGTCAATTAAACGCCACTTTATTCACTGGTTTTATGCAGCTGTTGAAATGTTGCTGCTTTCTAGTGGCAGGCAGCTAAGTACTGTGAATGTGGATCCTGTGGCTGACACTGTTAAAACAAACATGTGACAATGCTATGAAATAAACGGAGAAGCTTCCGGTGTAGCCTCCACTGTGGCTCAGTTGGTAGGGTTAGCATTGTGCTAATAACAGCTTAGGTTGTGGGTTTGATTCCCGCTGGGACCATATATATATACTGAAAAATGTATGCACGCACTGCAATGTAAGTCGTTTTGGATAAAAGCATCAGCTAAATGGTGTATATTAGTTAGTTGTTTTGCGTGAGGGACCCTGTGTGTCTGTGCCTAGGGCCCCTGTGTGTCTGTGCCTAGGGACCCTGTGTGTCTGTGCCTAGGGGAACTCTCTGACACACACACACACACACACACACACACACATACACACCCACACCCACACGCACGCATGCACACACTCTCGTGCACACGCACACACACACACACACACACACACATGCGCACACACATGCGCACACACACACACGCACAAACACACATACACACATGCACACACTCTTGTGCACAGACACATACACACGCACACACATGCATGCATGCAGACACTCTCGTGCACACACACACACGTACACGCATGCACGCACACACTCTTGTGCACACGTACACACACGTACGCTGGCACTTACGCATGCACACACGCACACACACGCACACACAGACATCATGATCCAAATAGTGTAAATGAAGCCCCCGGCATCTGTGCCATCTCCCCTGGGACCCCTGAGAGGGTCAGAGCCTCCTCACGTGGAGCCATTCTCCCCCTGACATCTGCCACAGTCAACCTCTGACAACGACAGCGGAACAATGTATATGAGGACAAAACCACTTGAGCTCTGCTCTCTCTGCATCCCGGCTTTCAGACCGGAGATTTCATGCATCCAATGACTGGAACACACCTCCTCTCTCTCTCTCTCTCTCTCTCTCCGCTCAGGATTAGGAGAAGGAGGAGAAGATGATGACAGAACTCATTACTACTCCCTCAGCATCTCACTAGCATCTAGCTGTGGATTTGTTTTTGGTAAATGATTATGTCACAATCAAACCATTCACAGAAAACAAGGGGGAATGTGCTTACCTCTGCTGTATTGTAGTGTCTGCTGTGACATTGCCACTGACTGTTACAAGCCTGGACTGGGCAGAGAGAGGGGAGGGGAGGGCGGGGGGAGGAGGAGGGGGGGGGAGGAGGGGGGAGTGTGTGTTTAAGGGAGAGTGTTAAAGCGTGAAAGCTTAAGAGTCAGACCAGGTGCAAGTAGCTGTGACAGGCCTAGAGTGTACAGTCACCCTGCTACTTTAATGTGCACTGGAGAGTGTCTGCTGCCTAGAGAGATATAGTATGTTGTAAAAGAATTTAAAAAAAAAATAATAATAATAATTTGCATTAACTGTAAACTTGAGGAATTAACGCTTCTACATTTACGCATTACGTTTTTCACTGAATGTTTTTTTTAGCTTCTGTTTTGAAATGTGCTGCTGGTAGGGGCCAGAGTGGGAGAGGGAGGCAGTTGATGGTAAATGGACCGCACTTACATAGCGCCTTATTCCAAAGCACATTACAACGGCCTCTCATTCACCCGTTCACACACACATTCACACACACATTCACACACCGATGACGGCCAAGCTACCGTGCAAGGCGCCGGCCAGCCCGCTCATTGGGAGCAACTTGGGGTTCAGCCAGTGTCTTGCCCAAGGACACCTCGACACGTGGCCAGCCGGGGTTCACAAACCCCGATCTGCCGACCTTGCCTGATCAGACGCCGGCTCTACCTCCCGCGCCACAGCCGCCCCCGAATGTGAAGTTGAAACGGAGTCTCTGGCAAGGGCACTGGTTTGAGGCCCATCGTAGTAACAAAACATAAATTCTCCATAAATTCTCTCTCCAGGGGCCCCTTCACCCTTTCCCCCCCTTCCCTGCGCTCAATTAGCTCTGATTTCATTATTTATTTATTGTATATTTAAAGGCAACCAACACTGGAAAAAGTGTAATAAAATGTACAGTGGTGGGGGATTAGGAGCAGCGCTTTAATCTCATGCTTCTGATAATACTGCACGGGCTGATTGATTAGTTTTTCAGCAAGCTTATGTCAGAAAAACCTAATCCGTCTTTGGATTGTGCCAGCCTTGTAAGGTTTTTCGCTCCGGCACTTTATCACGGCGGCGAATTACAGAGCTGCTGGGAAGTGATAAGGCCCCTTGCCGCATTCACAGGCCCTTTCCCTCTGGACAATACAAACGCTGTTTATATTCTTCACAAACCCGCTTTAGCCTGGTCTTCACATCAACCTCTCACAGGATTTGCCTTTTTGAGAGAGAGGGAAGAACTTTTAGTCTCCATGAATGCCACAGAAGCCTGAACCGGGAGAGAGAGAGAGGGGGAGGGAGGGAGGGAGGGAGGGAGAGAGAGAGAGAGAGGGAGACACAGAGAGACAGAGAGAGATAGAGAGAGTGAGAGAAAGAGAGAGAGACAGAGAGAGAGAGAGTGAGAGAGAGAGAGAGAGAGAGCGAGAGAGAGAGGGAGGGAGGGAGGGAGGGAGGGAGGGAGGGAGGGAAGGATGGAGGGAGGGAGGGAGAGAGAGAGAGGGAGAGACAGAGAGATAGAGATTTGGGGGGGGGTTTAGTAAATGGTAGTCTGGCTAGAAAGCTAAAATGTCTTCTCTGGAACTGATTAAATGTGGATTTGAGTGAGTTTGTCTGTAAATACGAGAGATGCTCTGGATTTCAGGAATCATTCTGGAGCTTATTTCGGTGCTGATGTGTATCTGGGCTCATATTGGGGTCACATTCTGTAGCCCGAAGGCTCCGCTGGGTAATCCCTCATAAACAATACTGTCTGTCTGTGACATTTGCGGTCCTCAGACCATATAATGTATTTTGTCTCCTCCACCAAAGCCTGTCGTCTTATAGTGTGACATCTCGCAAAGGCATTTTTGAACAACAGCCTCCGGACACAGGACAGTGGTAGTGAAGTCCAAATGATAAAACCTAAACGTCTGTTCCTAGGAGCAAAGGACTGATGAAAATGTGCATTCGGGCAGTGAAACTGACAGCATTGTCTCTGATGATCTGATTCCGCGTCTTTTAGCCTCTCCGCTAACACCACAGTAGCCTATGTGTGGCGCTAACATGCACATGCACACATGCGCTAACCAACTCGAGGTCTCCAATTGGATCTCCACTTCTACACCGTCAATATGACATAGCACAGGATAGATAGCGGGATAACAGTGCAGAACCCACATTTTAGGGAGCCGCATGCTGTCATGGCCACGCCCACGTCCGTGGCGTAGGAGCCCTAGCTAGGCCCACGCTACGCTACAAAGTCCTGCACCCTTTTTATAAGGTACCAGAAATAGCCATCGAGTCTTAACGATCTGAATTAGATCTTGCTGTGCTGTGCGTTTGAGAGTGGTAGTCCTTGACCTTTAGGTCAGGGTCTTTTTTTTAATACAGTCTTGGGGCTGTTCATATGAACATATAAACTGTATAGTCCTGAGGTAGAGTATAGTCCTGAGGTAGAGTATAAGACCTGAGTATAAGACCTGAGGTAGAGTATAAGACCTGAGTATAAGACCTGAGTATAAGACCTGAGTATAAGACCTGAGGTAGAGTATAAGACCTGAGTATAAGACCTGAGTATAAGACCTGAGGTAGAGTATAAGACCTGAGGTAGAGTATAAGTCCTGAGTATAAGACCTGAGGTAGAGTATTAGGCCTGAGGTAGAGGGTGAGGTCTGAGGTAGAGGGTGAGGCAACGCAGGCTTCACAGCTGCGCGGCGTTGTCATCAGCTCTCGGCCGGGCGAGACAGATGCTGCAGAGCGACGTTACACGGACGATGGTTTTGGCTCGTTCACAAATGCACTCCTCCTGGTGTCCATTACTCAGGGCCCTGCTCTGCAGGAGCACAGCCAACAGCGTCTAGACTGCACTTCACAATGTGACGCTGCCCGCTGTCCAATTCATCAGAATCCGCTCACAGACACACAGTCGTACACACGTACGCACATGCACACATGCACACAGACATACATACACACAGACACACATGCACACATACACACATGCACACAGACACACAGACACTCATACACACGTACACACAGACACACATGCACACAGACACACAGTCATACATACAGACACGCAGACACACAGACATACATACACACAGACACACAGACATACAGACACACAGACATACAGACACACAGACACATAGACACACAGACACACATACACACAGACAGACAGACAGACACACAGACACACAGTCATACACACAGACACACATGCACACAGACACACAGTCATACACACAGACACACAGACACTCATACACACAGACATACAGACACACAGACATACACACAGACACACAGACATACATACACACATACACACAGACACACAGACGCACATACACAAAGACACCCAGACATACACACAGACACACATACATGCAGACACACAGACACAGTCATACACACAGACACGCAGACATACATACACACATACACACAGACACACAGACGCACATACACACAGACACCCAGACATACACACAGACACACATACATGCAGACACACAGACACAGTCATACACA
The DNA here is from genome assembly GCF_963989245.1 of Nansenia antarctica. Lineage (NCBI taxonomy): Eukaryota > Metazoa > Chordata > Actinopteri > Argentiniformes > Microstomatidae > Nansenia > Nansenia antarctica. The sequence continues at coordinate 35,142,346 of NC_137677.1, read as the reverse complement.
CAGACACGCAGACATACACACATACACGCAGACAGACAGACACACATACACACACAGACATACATACACACAGACACACAGACACACATACACACAGACACACATACACACATACACACAGACATACATACACACAGACACACAGACACCCAGACATACATACACACAGACATACAGACACACATACACACAGACACATAGACACACAGACACAGCCATACACACAGACATACAGACACACATACACACAGACACATAGACACACAGACACAGCCATACACACAGACATACAGACACACATACACACAGACACATAGACACACAGACACAGCCATACACACAGACACACAGACACTATCTGTGGGTCTGATCTAGATGATGATACATCTATCATAACTACATCTATGATCCACCAATGTCATCACGTTCAACCATGTGATTAACCAGCTCAGTGGCCTTGCGGTTAGAGTGTCCGCCCTGAGATTGGGAGGTTGTGAGTTCAGATGCCTCAGGCACTCAGCATTAAGGGTTGGATTGGGGGGGTAAGACCCTGTGACATACCAGCGTCATGTCCAGGGGGGTGTACTTGTACATCAAGCCGCCTCACGCTACGGAAACAGGAGAAACAGGAGAAACAGGCTCCTCTGCCCTATGGGCCATTAAACTCAAGAACCATCAGTTCTCAAGGCTACTTTATGTGTGGAACAGGAATACAGGGGCGGCTGGGGCGCAGGAGGTAGAGCTGCCGTCTAATGATCACAAGGTTGGCAGATCGGTTCAAGCCCCGGCTGGCCACAGGTCAAAGTGTCCTTGGGCAAGACACTGAACCCCAAATTGCTTCCAGTGAGCGGGGCCGGCGCCTTGCATGGTAGCTTGCTGCCATTGGTGTGTGAATGTGTGTGTGAATGGGTGAATGAGAGGCAGTTGTAAAGCGCTTTGGATAAAGGCGCTATATAAGTGCAGTCCATTTACCATAGGAACATTTCTTCTTGTTATATAAAATAACGATCTGTAAGGAATATTCATATACTGTACTGTTCATACGGTAGACTCAACCTCTTGCTCCCTATTTGAAACAACACCAAAAGTATGGATCCAACCCTGCAAGGCATGCCTGATTGTATTGATATTTCTCTGTATACTCTCCCAATGTGACCTTTATTCTGAGGGGGTCTGCTATTGATGTGGGGGGACATTCAAACACCTTGATTGGCTGCAGAATTAGATCTACAATCCATAATTGTGGTAGGGGGATACTCAGGTACTTGATGGTTCATATCTCTACTTCATACCTCTACTCGACTTTTGGTTTGACTTAAGTAATTACCACCTGGTGTTTGGGCAGGGAAATCACAATACACGTCAGGGATTTGTAAAATGATTGACCCTTTTAATTAAATGGGTATTGCTTCCTTCTACAAGATGAGACCTGGCAGCTTTAGAATAAGCATAATAAATCTCTCCTGATTATTCCCTGTTTTCATTTTTCTCCTCAGCATCTTTTGAGGGGTTCTCTTTCAGCTTGTCATTTCCTGCCTAACAAAGTCCTGTCAGCTCCCCTCAGTCTGTGCATATTTCTTGTGAAGTACCTGTCTTCACTACAGGAGAGAAAAATGGAAGTGATGCCTCTTCTTTCTCATTCATTTTTTTGTGTTCTTCAAAGAGAACTGTCTCTTCCGAATCAGTCAAGGTGCAATCTGCTCAGAGGGAAAGGAGCATTTTCTCTGTCAAGTTTGGCTTATCCATTAGGATGAACGTAGAGCAAATCAATGAAAAACCATGAAAACATTTGAATACGGCACCGTGTTTAGGTTCAACTTTGAAGAGAACAAAAAGAAAATGAAATTGCAGTTGTCAAAAAGACATTGTCTTGTGAGGAATGCTTGCCTTGAGATAAAAAAAAGAAAAAAAGAAAAAGAAAATAGTAGGTTTAAAGTGAGGGAGATAAAAACAACAGCATAAAACCTTCGTATTCTACCAACAACTTTCTGGACAGTTATGTACTGCTTTGATTTGGTTTGTTTAGGATCCCCATTAGCTTATGCAAAGCATCAGCTACTCATCTTGGGATCCACACAGAACAAGAAATCATCACAAAATCATATAACAAAGGACAAAAACTTCAACATACACAACGTCATAAAACATATAACAAAGGAGGACAAAACAGCATCAACATACATAGCAACAAATGAAAAAAAAAAGAAAAGAAAAAAAGAAAACAGCTTGCTGGTGCCGTGCAACTGGACACAACGTCCGATCTCGCTCAGGGGAGAGCAAAAATAAACTAGATAATTCCCCCCCAAAACTATCGTTTTTTATAATTCCCTTCAATCCTACCTATCAGCGGTAATGGGGTTGGATGGTGTCAGAAGTGAGTGTGGGAGGGGATGCCAGCCGTGTAAGGGGATTATGAAAGTGATGATGCGTTGAAAGGTAACACCTGCAGGAGGTTGGAGTGTTCCGAGAGCTCTGCTGCTGTCAGATCTGCCAGGAGAGGAGATAACACAAGTATCCCAGATTACCTCACCTGACGGCTCGCTGGCAGACTTCCGCCAGACACGGGGCGAGTTGTTAGCGCCTTCGCTAACACGTCCTCCCGGTGTACAGTACCATTCAGTACCAGCCAGTATCAGTACCATTCAGTACCAGTCAGTACCATTCAGTACCATTCAGTACCAGTCAGTACCATTCAGTACCATTCAGTACCAGTCAGTACCATTCAGTACCAGTCAGTACCATTCAGTACCATTCAGTACCAGTCAGTATCAGTACCATTCAGTACCAGTCAGTATCATTCAGTACCATTCAGTATCAGTACCATTCAGTACCACTCAGTACCATTCAGTACCATTCAGTACCATTCAGTACCAGTCAGTACCAGTCAGTCCCAGTCAGTCCCAGTCAGTCCCAGTCAGTACCAGTCAGTACCTTTCAGTACCATTCAGTCGAATGGGAAAGTGTGTCCAAACTTTTGACTGGTACTGGTACGAGAAAAAACGTCCTGGTCGGCATGTTTAAGATCACATGTTTAAGATCCCACCCTTGGGGCCGTTTTAGCTAATGTCCCAACAAGTAAAATAAGGTCAGGTCCAGGTCAAGTTGCGTCCATGCTATCCCTATCCAGCACAGCTGAGTACTGGACTAGAGATATTAAGCAGGGCTTAATAGTTGCAGTCACAACACACTATGATATCCTCAACACGAAATATCGCTTGAAATAAATGACTCAGTCTCGAGCTAGAATTCCGATAAAATGACTGAACCCAAATGATCATGATATGCCTGGGTATAGCGTGGTGAAGCCCTTGGAAGCTGTTTAAAAAAAAAAGCGATTAAAACAGAATACAATACAGCACTGAGCGTCGAGTGGGCGTAAATATAGGAAATCCAAAGCAGCAGACACTAAAGGACTCTATTTTCAGCCTGTGCAGAACTGGCGCGTCCAAACGCAGGCGTATTGGCGGTTTGTGTCGGTGGTAAACTGGTGAAAATAGCACAGCACTGGAGTGCTACCTCGCCTGTGCTTAGGTAGGTAGAGCTGATAGACGCTTGTTGTTCACGACAATGAGCAGGTCAGTGCAGCCTTTGAAAATAGCACTTGGCGTGTGAGCGGTGTAGCATGCCAGGTAATCGCAGGGTCCCCAGTTCGATTCCGGCCGTCAACATATCCTGCATGTCATCCCCTCCTCTCTCTTACCCATCCTTTCTGTCAATCTCTAGGGTTAGGGTTAGTGTTAGTGTTAGGGTTAGGGTTAGAGTTAGAAGCATGCCTTAACACAGCAGCACCCAGGGTTAGTGGTAGTAGCGTGCGGCCGTACCACCTTGTCAAGCCTGATCTCGTCAGATCTCAGAAGCTAAGCAGGGCTGGGCCTGGTTAGTAACCTGGATGGGAGTCCAAAAAGGGTGAAAGCCTGGTTGCCGTGGCACATATATGTGGCTTGGGGTTGGCATGTTCCCCCCATGTCCACTAGGGGTCTCCTTCACCCCACATGGAAAGACATGCCAAAGTGAACACCCGTCCCTGACCACGATGGTGAAGAACGCTACTTGGTCCCCGGGGCGCCGGGCGTCGGTTCAAGCCGCGCCAAAAGGGCGACCGCTGCCCCTGGCTGCCAGTGGAGGAATGGCAGCCCGGATGGGTTACAAAGGCAGAGGACAATTTCCACCTGGCGACCCGCCGAAGATAGTGCATGTGCTTGTGTTTGTGTGTGTGTTCACCTAAAAAACTTGCATGTGTGTGATCAGAGTGCAAAACTGCCGTGTGTGGCCATTAAAAGACCATCAAGGTCCGATTTCTCTAAACACAGCACCCCATACCACCCAACCCTGTGGTAGTAGCATGCCTTAACACAGCACCCCATACCACCCAACCCTGTGGTAGTGCCGACATGCCTTAACACAGAATACAACACAGTATTCATACACACACAGAGGCAGCATCAGAGAGCCTGCATACAGTAGTCTCACTGCAGCAGAGCGGTCCAGTGATATGCTAGGTTGTTTATGCTAATCGTCTCCATCATCAGAATGATTGGTTGTGTTTCAGAGACGACCTTATTTGGGTCTGTCTCCTCCACGTCATCATCAGTTGTGTGTAGTTTTCTTTCGAAAAATGTGAATACATTTCCGTGTTGTTGAAAATCAATGACATCACTAGTCAACTAACACAGCTTGTTTTGTGAGCCTGCTAACAATGTAAAGTAGTGTTCTAGTTAACTAGGTAGCAGTGGGAGATTACTCACCGAGTCCATTGTGTTTTAGTATTTTGGCTTGACTAGCGAGTTTGTGTTGTGATTCTCAACAACGTTGAAACGTACTTCCGTGTTTCAGTCTGAGTCGGCTAAATATCTCAAATGTAAATGTAAACGTCAGTATTCACCAGACATGGCAGTGTATGCAGCAGTGGCAAGGTCCTCTGTGGACCTCAGTTGGTAGAGCATGGCGCTAACAACGATTAGGTTGAGGGTTCGATTCCCGCTGGGACCATATATTCTAAACAAAAAAAAAAGTATACTACACTCACTGCAATGTAGGTCGCTTTGGATAAGAGCGTCAGCTAAAGGGCATATATGAGCAGTGTGTTTAGCAGCGCTTCAGACGCTGGCATTTGCTTGACAAATCCCGCGTCAAGTGCCTGCTTGGAAAATATCAAGCCATCTGATATGGATTTTTTGTGATCGAATAGGTCATTCTACGTCAACCTCGGTAATGACCTGTGCTTATCTATTAATTATTAAGAGCAAGTATCCACACACCAAATCCATGCCGTTGTAGATACTCCACCCGGCCTCGGCATTCTTAAAGGCCTAATGATGCATTAAGAGGGACCCGGTCAGTTCCTTTACAGCTTGATCCATCCGTAACACTTTGGAGCGAAGCGTAAGTCCTTACAGTCTGAGAGGGATGTGAGCGAAGCGTAAGTCCTTACAGTCTGAGAGGGATGTGCTTTGGCGTAAGTCCTTACAGTCTGAGAGGGATGTGCTTTGGCCTATCACTCACATGGGGGTCAGGTGGTTCTGGCACCAGGGATTATATGGCAGTAAATATGCCAGACGCACACACACCCCCCACACACACGCCCCAACCCCAACCACCACCAACCCTGTGATCAGCAGCACATCTCACTGCTGTGATCACACACACCTACATGCATACACGTGTGCATACACACACACACACACACACACACCTACACGCATACATGTGTGCATACACACACACACACACACACACACACACACACTCAAGCATACATATAAAAAACACACACACACACACCCTCGCACACACACACTCGCACACACACACACACACACACACACACACACACCTACACGCATACACGTGTGCATACAAACACACACTCAAACATACATATAAAAACACACACCCCCACACACGCCCCAACCCCAGCCACCACCGACCCTGTGATCAGCAGCATCTCACTGCTGTGCTCCTCCTCTCTGCTGAGAGCGCCGGCCTCCTCCTCCACCGCTGATTAAGAGTGATGTCTCCTGAGCGTGAGGCTGTTCCAGCCATCAGAGCAGCAATCTATTCTTCAGGAGCGTGTAGACTCAGGCCCCCAGCCGCCCCGAGGCCTCCAGGGCTCTCTCTCCTGGAACCGGCTCTCTGTGTGAATTATTACAAATGAAATGCCCTGTAACGTTGAGGGAGAAGGAGAGACGGAGATGGGGGGGAGGGTGTGTGTGTGTGTGTGTGTGTGTGTGTGTGTGTGTGTGTGTGCGTGTGTGTGTGTGTGTGTGCGTGTGTGTGTGCGTGCGTGCGTGCGTGCGTGCGTGTGTGTGTGTGTGTGTGAAAGGATAGGCTTAATGTGAATGGAACAGCTTGTCATGTTTGATGCTTGGAAACAAGCAGCAGCGGCGGCAGCTTTGCTAGAACCTGAGAGTCTGGTGGTCCAGGGTGGTGGATGAGGCTCAGTTAGCCCTGGTGAGCTGCCACCATTTAATACCACTGCCCCCCCCCCCCCCCCCCCCCCTTCCAACATTTTACTTAGAACACAGACATTAACTTAATGAAGCCTCAGACACAGAAAATTAGCAGGGAAATGAATTGCACCACCAAAGTGAGGTCAATTTGCACAGATAAATCCATGAAGAACAGGCGGAGTGCATCGTCGGAAAAACGCTCGGCTCGCTCCGATGAGCAGGTTAATTGCTCATTTCTGTTTACTGCGAGGACGACGTTTGAAGCTCTCCTCTACATAACCGCAACTATGGAAATAGAACAATAGGCTTTATTTTTTTTAGCTCACTATAAAACATTTAAAAATATAAAGAGGAGAAAATAGTGGTGCGTGACGATAGAAGAAACAAACAGACTCATGACAAAACAAAACGCAGTCGATGACCAGGAGACGCGTTGCTGTTGTCAAAAAAATAAATAAAAGAAAGAAAGCGAGACAGGTGAAGGAGAGAAGGATCAGATCTCAGCAACACAGACATCCACCCAGGGCCTCTGCGGTAGCTCTGTACCCCGAGGCGGAGACCCCGTCACCGCGCAGCCGATCCTGCTCCCCCCGCTTCCCTGGCAAAAACGCATTTTTAACGGCTGTCCTCACAGACGATCCGGCAGCCCAGATGTCACTGACTTCTTAATAACTTTCTAGAGGCTAGTTCTGGTCACTGTGGCAATTACCTTTATGTCAAGCTCTAAAAGATATGTCTACCCACGGGACCGGCAGTCAGCCGCCTCCATAATGCTCATTACAAATGAATGTCCGGGGCTGATTCATCCTGACTATTGTGTGACTCTTATCTCTGGTACTGTCATTACGGGAACATAGCTGCGTTCTACCTGCACCATCAACCCCCTCGGACGGCAGTGGAGACGCTTGGTAGCCTGCTGCATCACAGATGATTACATCACAAAGGGTCTCATGATAGTGACTTTGATATCTTGACATGGTAGTAGGCCTAGTGGTGGTTGTAGGTTCTTATGAAAAAAAAGAAAATCATCACAGCAAAAGAGCAAATCACAGGATACTATGAGACAGTCAGATAATGTTTGTAGTTAATCGCTGTGCCTTGTAATGTGGAACACCCCCCCCCCCCCCTTGTTTTAAACTTAATACGTTTTGGAGAGTTATTATCATAATACTGTCTGTTTAAAGCCAAGTTGCCCTGAATTGCCTCTGGCATAGCAGCTCTGATTAAGCAATCTTAATTAAGCTATTGTGTGTTCCCCTTCATCAGTCCTTGCCTCGCGATTCGTTTTTCACATCCCACTTTGAAGTATAAATCAACGTATAGTCCTTCCGATCCACTGTTCAGAGGCAAACATTTAAATATTCACAGATACACATAACACACTGCACACCAGTGTCAGGTAGAAAGCCGAGAAGTGTGTGTGTGTGTGTGTGTGTGTTGTCACAGCGATTTCCTCGCTTGCATATCATACTTAAACTCTTTTCTCATTCCCGTTATAATAATAATCTTGTACAAACTTCACCTGAGGCTTTCACAAATAATGTGAGATACTTAGAAAACGGAAATAGAGAAATTAATAATACACTGACTCTTCTACAGCGCACAAGTTAATATTCCTAGTTATGTTAATAGGAAAACAGTCACACAGACACATTACCTGTACAAACATAACCCATTATCATTAGTTAAATGTCGCATTATTTGACTTCACATACGTGAATGTATCCAAATGACAATATGAATATGAATTCAGCTAGATAGTGATCTTTTTTTTCTTTTTATGAAATGTCTATGAATTAGACTGGCTATTGAGTGACATTGTTATAGACTCTCCTCATTCAATCTTGTTTATGTGAAGGAATTGTCTTAATTAAACACCAGGGGGAGTGATAGATGGGCCGGGGCCGCCATCCGTGGGAGACTCATCGATTTCACATTACAAGTAGAGAGCTCTCACGTGGCCATGCTGTTATGTACTGTTAGCAACATCACCATGCTGTTATGTACTGTTAGCAACATCTCCATGCTGTTATGTACTGTTAACAACATCACCATGCTGTTATATACTGTTAGCAACATCTCCATGCTGTTATGTACTGTTAACAACATCACCATGCTGTTATATACTGTTAACAACATCTCCATGCTGTTATGTACTGTTAACAACATCTCCATGCTGTTATGTACTGTTAACAACATCTCCATGCTGTTATATACTGTTAGCAACATCACCATGCTGTTATGTACTGTTAACAACATCACCATGCTGTTATGTACTGTTAACAACATCACCATGCTGTTATATACTGTTAACAACATCTCCATGCTGTTATGTACTGTTAACAACATCACCATGCTGTTATATACTGTTAACAACATCTCCATGCTGTTATGTACTGTTAGCAACATCACCATGCTGTTATGTACTGTTAACAACATCACCATGCTGTTATGTACTGTTAGCAACATCACCATGCTGTTATGTACTGTTAACAACATCTCCATGCTGTTATGTACTGTTAGCAACATCACCATGCTGTTATGTACTGTTAACAACATCACCATGCTGTTATGTACTATTAACAACATCTCCATGCTGTTATGTACTGTTAGCAACATCACCATGCTGTTATGTACTGTTAACAACATCACCATGCTGTTATACTGTTAGCAACATCACCATGCTGTTATGTACTGTTAGCAACATCTCCATGCTGTTATGTACTGTTAACAACATCTCCATGCTGTTATGTACTGTTAACAACATCTCCATGCTGTTATATACTGTTAGCAACATCACCATGCTGTTATGTACTGTTAACAACATCTCCATGCTGTTATGTACTGTTAACAACATCTCCATGCTGTTATGTATTGTTAACAACATCTCCATGCTGTTATATACTGTTAGCAACATCACCATGCTGTTATGTACTGTTAACAACATCACCATGCTGTTATGTACTGTTAACAACATCTCCATGCTGTTATGTACTGTTAGCAACATCTCCATGCTGTTATGTACTGTTAACAACATCTCCATGCTGTTATATACTGTTAACAACATCTCCATGCTGTTATATACTGTTAGCAACATCACCATGCTGTTATGTACTGTTAACAACATCTCCATGCTGTTATGTACTGTTAACAACATCTCCATGCTGTTATGTACTGTTAACAACATCACCATGCTGTTATGTACTGTTAACAACATCTCCATGCTGTTATGTACTGTTAGCAACATCTCCATGCTGTTATGTACTGTTAACAACATATCCATGCTGTTATATACTGTTAACAACATCTCCATGCTGTTATATACTGTTAGCAACATCACCATGCTGTTATGTACTGTTAACAACATCTCCATGCTGTTATGTACTGTTAACAACATCTCCATGCTGTTATATACTGTTAGCAACATCTCCATGCTGTTATATACTGTTAACAACATCACCATGCTGTTATATACTGTTAACAACATCACCATGCAGTTATGTACTGTTAGCAACATCTCCATGCTGTTATGTACTGTTAACAACATCACCATGCTGTTATGTACTGTTAACAACATCACCATGGTGTTATGTACTGTTAACAACATCACCATGCTGTTATATACTGTTTATTAACAACATTTCTTAAGGTGTGCCTGGTGTGAATTTGATGTTGTCTAACACATCAACAGCATTAATTTCAAATGATGAGTGACATGTGATACGATGTTTTTAATCATTCAATATTTACAGTTTACATTGCATGTACGTATATACACTGTATATAATAATAATAATAACAACTTTTTATTTGTATAGCGCTTTTCGTTCCAAGCGTTGCAGCTCATAGTCATCAACATCATTATATAATCATTATTTAATTATTTAGAAATTTAAAGGCAATATTAAAAAGATGGGTTTTTAGTCTTGACTTGAACATATTTGCTGAGGTTGCATCCCTAATGTAGACTAGCAGTGCATTCCACAATTTGGGTGCATAAAATGAGAATGCAGCCTCACCAAATCTCTTCTTTTGTACATGTGGTACACAGAGAAAACCAGCGTCAGAAGACCTGAGAGCTCTATTGGGCTGTTATATAATATACACTATCGATAAATAGGTACAGTTATGCAATAAAAAAAAAAGAAGCCGTATAATGCAGTAACCAATAAGCCAGCGTGAAAGGTGGGGGTAATGGAGGTAGCCTGGTGTAGTTTGTTAACTGTGTACCCATATGCTTCAATTAAGCTTACAGCAAAACGAAAATTATAATTAGGTTGAAAATCTGTACAGATTTCAAACAGCCCCGACTCAGAGCCGCCACATCTGCTCCCACCAATGACCCCTAGAACCAGGCTCCGGGGGAAGCAAGCGCTAGCTACTAATTACTACTAAAACTAGTTAAAATCGTATTGCCGTGAATTATTAAAGTTTTATCTGAAGTGGACCAGGAATCCATCCTGAAGAAACAGGACTGTGAGCTAGACGGGACCGCTGCTGAGTGTTATGTCTGGTTTACTGGATTAGAGGACTTTTTTAGTTTATTCGACCAATTTAACGTTGTTAAGTACATCTTCAGTATGTCTTCATTATAATTGTCTGCTTTCCTTTTGACTGCATGGTTGCACAGATCAGAGTGTAGTGAGAATAGAGAGAAAATATGGCTTAATTGTGTTATTGTTTTATTACATGTTGTGGCTCTTATGCACGAGTAGTTACACCGTAATTACCCTGCTGATGACATTGTAACGACACGTCGTGACAAGGAGCATGGTGATTATTATGAAGCAGTGCTATGAACAATGCAGAACACTGTCGTTCCTGTAATAATTACCGTCGAACAACAACAGGAATAGGAGCTGTGAAAGTGTTGACTCTATTGTTGTCATTCTCCTATGATATAATATCAACACATTTCTTGACACATCAAACCAGACAATTCTTACTTTAAGGCTAACAAACGTCTGGCAAAAAGAGGCTGAGGCCCATGGGCATAGGAAGGTGTGCCCCTCTCTGTTCAATGGGGTAATTTGGGGACAAGCAAGTATTGGTAATGGTATTTTTTTTTAGATTAGATTAGATTCAACCTTTTTGTCATTGCAACAAAATGTATTTTTTGCTCTAGGCCATAGTCTGCCTTTCTGGACAGTGTTTCTGACTAACAAGGTTCAAGAGCACCGCAGGGAACGTTCCAGAATGTACCTTATTTGTGTCCCTCCTAAAGACCTCCTCATCCCCACTTCCCCACTGTACAGTTTCTCTACTATAAATAAATAAAATAAAAAATAAATATATTATATATATACTGTATATATACTGTATATACTATATATATATAGTCTTCGTTCTTCTAGCATTGTAACTGCCAATGGTCCCTGGTCATAACATTGATTACTTTTTCTTACGAAGACTGATGGAAAGATGATTAAACATAAAATGTTCATTTAAAAAATCACTTAAAATATATCGGTTGTAAGTCGCTTTGGATAAAGGTCGTCTGCTAAATGCCAAAAATGTACATGTACACCTTCTGTTTTACTGCCCTTGACAATTATGCAACAATTTGTTTGTTTTAGTTTGAGTTGACCTCCTCTGACCTCTGACCTCTCCCTCCTCCTCCTCTGTTCCCTCTGAAGGTCTCATGCAGGAAGGTGCACGGCCCGGTGACGGAGCTCATCGAGTGGGGGGAGAGCGAGAGCGAGCAGAAGTTCTCCCCCACGGGGGCCAGCCCGCGCATCCTGAACCCCCTGCGGCTGTTCGCCAGGGGCTCCCCGGGGGGGCTCAGCAAGGACAGCATGAGGGGGGGGGGGGAAATGCCATATGTGGAGAACATGGACGACTTCTGGGATTGGTTATCTAACCAGACAGATGTTCATCTTCACCAGGGCCAGGCCAGAACTAAGCGCAGGCCCATTGTAAAGACCGGGAAGTTCAAAAAGATGTTCGGCTGGGGCGACTTCCACTCCAACATCAAGACGGTGAAGCTCAACCTCCTCATCACGGGCAAGATCGTGGACCACGGCAACGGCACGTTCAGCGTCTACTTCCGCCACAACTCCACCGGGCTGGGCAACGTGTCGGTGAGCCTGGTGCCCCCCTCCAAGGTGGTGGAGTTCGAGGCGGCGCAGCAGTCCACGCTGGAGACCAAAGACTCCAAGGCGTTCAACTGCCGCATCGAGTACGAAAAGACGGACCGCAACAAGAAGACTGCGCTGTGCAGCTTCGACCCGTCCAAGGTGTGCTACCAGGAGCAGACCCAGAGCCACGTGTCATGGCTGTGCTCCAAGCCCTTCAAGGTCATATGCATCTACATAGCCTTTTACAGCGTGGACTACAAACTGGTGCAGAAGGTATGCCCGGACTACAACTACCATAGTGAAACACCCTACTCCTCCACTGGGTGATATCTCTATCTAAGTTCGGGGTGGGGGGGGGGGGGTAGCATGTGTACCCTGTCTCCCACCCATGGACCACCTCCTCCCATTTTAGAGTTAGTAAGACCAAGACCAACGCCCCGGGTTGGAACCCTCTCTCTGTGACATCATCAACCTCCACGTGTTCTCTGTAAATCACCGGCAATTAAGGAGCGCGTCCAGATGTTTTGTGTTAGGGTAGACCATAGGCGTTTGTGTGTGTGTGTTCACAGGTGTGCCAGTAGGCCTGTACAGCAACGTTAACGTCAAATCATTGAGTCTCAGAAACAAACTGAGAATAGGAAGTTCCAATCAGCTTTTTGTTTGTTGTTGTGGATGTTGTTGATGTTGTTGTTGTTGTTATTGCTTATATTTCTTATGTGTAGCGTAGAACTTGTTAGGACTGTTTGGGTAAAATGATACTGTCTCATAATGCAGAACAAATCTGGGCTCGTATTTACTAACGCACCTCCTCCCATTTCACTATTCTATGAAATCGATCTAAAACGAGATATTTGACCACAGAGAATATTCAGCTAAACAGTCTAGTTCAGATGAGATGATTGGTTGTTATTTTTATGGGGTGAAATAAATAAATTAGGCCTTATTACCCAACAACAGTCTGTGACCATGGCAATCAGGATGATTTGGGCAAGAATGTTGACCTTAAATATGACTCACGCATTAACAATACACATCACTGTAACACATCAATGATCATTTGCACCTTATCTGAGAGCTGGAGTATTCACTCACCTACAGTATCCTGTTAGGACATTTATTCCATTCAGCAGCCCAACAAATGTTGCTAATACCTTAGTTACTGTGCTAATGCAAGTGGAATAAAATCCCAGTAAGACTAAGAGGAAATATTTTAAAGATTAATAATAATAATAATAATAATAATAATAATAATAATAATAATACATTAGACTTATATAGCGCTTTTCTAGTCACTCAAAGACGCTTATTCATAATGTACCACTGTATGGTTTTTGCGAGGAGCTGAAAGTGGAGAGATCAGGTCAGGTGCTTGGTAACGCTAGGTGATTGGTAACGCTAGGTGATTGGTAACGCTAGGTGCTTGCTAACGCTAGGTGATTGGTAACGCTAGGTGCTTGCTAACGCTAGGTGATTGCTAACACTAGGTGCTTGCTAACGCTAGGTGATTGGTAACGCTAGGTGATTGGTAACGCTAGGTGCTTGCTAACGCTAGGTGCTTGCTAACACTAGATGCTTGCTAACGCTAGGTGCTTGGTAACGCTAGGTGCTTGGTAACGCTAGGTGCTTGGTAACGCTAGGTGATTGGTAACGCTAGGTGCTTGGTAACGCTAGGTGCTTGGTAACGCTAGTTGCTTGGTAATGTCAGTTGCTTGGTAATGGTGGGAGCTTGGTAACAGCAGGGGAGTTGCAGGACAGCTGGATTTAGTGAATCTGGCAGCCAATTAACAGCACTTTGTCATGGTTCTGACACTGCCTGGATTTAATTGTCATTAATTACATTAATTAATTTACTCATTATGTACGACCAAAAGCTAAAAGTAAAATGGAGGGTGTTCTGTGGACCGGTGATGGTGTCAGTGACCAGGGACCAGAGCAGGATTCTCTGGATGTGCAGCGTTGTCAGTAGACTGTAGTACAGGTTGTTCACAGTGCACAGGATCTGAGTTGAACCCTCTTAAAGTCTGTTTTTGGTGTTTTAACTGGACGGTAACAATGAGTACAGACGTATCAGTCAGAATAGTGTGGTTCTCAGGTTCCAAATGGTTACACACAGTGACTGTGTTTACATGCACAGCATATTCCTGTATTAATCGGAATATGGTGTGCATGTAAACACAGTCAGTGTCTTTGGAAAGTGTTCAGACCCCGTCACTTTTTAATTTTTAAGAGCGTCATAGAAAAGGGTTTGAAACACTTATGTACATGAGGTATTTTCTGAAATGTACTGACATTTCCCAAAAAGTTTTTTCACTTTGCCATTCTGGGGGTATTGTGTATGGATGATGGCAAACTCTTTTAATTTAATCAATTTTAAATTGAGTCGATAACACAACAAAATGTGGGGGGAAATTAAGGGGTCTGAATACTTTCCGAAGGCACTGTACATAAAATCCATACATCAAACACTGCTACTCCATGTTGGTCTTACTGTATATATCCAAGGGTTGGGCTAGGGCACGTGTCATTGGCCAACATGTTTGTCAATCACTTGAGGTTAAAGAAATGTCGAGTGAGATGTCAAGAAAGCTTTGTTTTATGTCTCCGATTGTTTTCCTGAAACCTGTAAATGATGCTCTAATATTATAGAAATGACGAGAACTGTATTATAAGGAAAGAACTGAATCTAAGTTGGTATATGTTAATGTTTTAGTTTGAATCCTTTGTGCAACGCAAAGTGTGTTATGTGTAAGTCACAGTAATTCTAAAACTATAAGTGTTTACAAATGGCTTAAGAGTAAATGATGTCAGTTTTATTTTCATCCCTTCATCCCTAAAGTTAATTACTTTTGGTGTTTAACAGTAATATCAAGTAGATGTAATAGAACAGACTCATGGCTATTTAGAGATTCCATTATTAGATTATCGTTTCTGTAAACCTCAGTGACAGTATGCATTTAGGTTCTGCTTGCCCCATCTTGTTTCTGGTTATTATTCTGTGAGATAGAAATAAGAACTCTGTTGTGTGTACAGTATAGTGTAAGTAAAACATTCATTTTGAAATATTTACCTTAATTGGGGTTTATTTTATTAAAATGTAAATTGTTTGTAAGATCAATTTAGGTTTTTATGACATGATTAAACATCATTGGAACTTGGCACACAGAATTTGATCGATGGTTTATTTTCTACTATTAGTATTTCAATCCATTCATTGCCCTCTAAAGCAACTAACTGTGTGAACCACACAGCACATTCAACTATCTGTGTGAACCACACAGCACACACACACACACACACACACACACACACACACACACACACACACACACACACACACACACACACAGCACATTCAACTATCTGTGTGAACCACACAGCACACACACACACACACAGCACATTCAACACATTCAACTATCTGTGTGAAACACACACACACACACACACACACACACACACACACACACACACACACACACACACACACACACACACACACGCACACACACACACACACACACACACACACACACAGCACATTCAATTACTCTCTTTAGGCCTCCTCTATTTTTCTATACTATGAGGACTTTTATCTACAGATTCGATAGTTGATAAACCGACATTTTCAAACCATACCATTTCTGTATAGCTTTTTAATTTGCTCTAAATCCGTGTGTCCACAAGCGAGGCGATACGTATTCCTCGGGGAACACATTGGTACGTTCCGCCGGGCCCATCAGGGACCGAGCCCCTCCATGTCTCTTATCTGATCAGAGACGCGTCCTCTCTCAGAAGCATCAGGTCACACCCTGCCTCCCCGCTGTGCACAAATAAACCTCAACAGGGGAAAGAATACAAATGTCTTTCTTCACAAAACTGGGCTCTTTTTATTTATTTATTGAGATTTCCTGTGGAACATGCACAACAGCAGCACAGGTAAACCCAAGTGGATAGTAGACAAAACAAAATAAATGAGGTAAGAGCTTCTGGATAACAACGATACTTTACGCTGTAAAATGCCCAGGTGCTCTTTATTTGGAATAACTAATGTTCCAGGGCTCTGGAACCTGTTTGAACTCTCTCTGGAGATCCGTGTGTAATCCTAATTGTAACTGTTAATCTGATGTATGTCATGTGGTGTGTTTCTCCCAGCAATCCTTTCCTGTAGGTGAGTGAAGTACAGGAAATTACTTTATGATGGTGATCTGTGATCTGAAGCAAAACAGGAAAGACCTCCTAATGATGCTCTTCACATCTCATAAAACTCAGTGTGTTTCTTCATGGGATTAATCAGAATATGGTCAGAATATAGACATCATGCGCACGCACACACACACAAACCCACGGCTATCTGAGCAGTGCAGTAACTTCAACCCTTGCCGTGGCATTTCCCTGAAAGAAACAAACAATTTTTTGGAGAAACAATGTACTGTCTTTGAGAAAAACAAAGTATTAGCTGTACAGAACGAGGCTTGTACACACAGAACACTTCGCCTGATCTGCGGTTCATATTTCACATGTCCCAGTTCGAGACAGAGAGGAGTGGAGAAGATGAAAGGTTTCAGGACGCATGCTAATACGCAGATGATATCAGGAGTTTCCTGGGAGCTGTGGAGAAGAGGGGGAGAGGAGGGGAAGCTGAGCGGTTGGGGGGTTGAGGGGGGGGGTGGGAGCAGCAGCGTGCAGCCACTGCAGATGAAGCTACTCCTAGTCAGACTACGTCCAGGCTGTTTAATTAGCCATGGTACTGCCAGGCAGACTCTGTGGAAGCCCTGAAATGAACTGCTGCTTTGGTGTGAAAGTGTTCAACAAGAAAAGTTGCGAAAGGAAGATGTCAGTCGACTAACTACATCATCAACCTCCAGCTTCGCACCGAGGATGACCTCTCAGGACAGCCGAGTATGGCGGGTGGTCATATCTAACAGTACATGATTCTATGACTTGTGTAGGTTGTTTTTTAACAGACGGTGGTGGTAGGCTAGCGCTGTAATTAACAGGTGTGTTTACCTCAGCATGGATAACAGATTCATGAAAAACCGCAAAGTGGATACAGTCAGTCGTTCCATTAGTCAGTACAGTGAGTGTTATATAAGAGGTGTTAGGGAGATTGGGGGGGGGGGGGGGGACATCACCACCAACCGATATATAAAACAAACTACATTTATGACAGCCTCAGACATATTTGGTACATTTATTCAAGAGCTGATTTCGGTGCTATTTGGTGAACAACATGAGATCCAATCCTTCCATGCAGCATGATGATGTGTGCACTGTGCATACACAGGCCTTCTGCTGTCACGACTGGTCCACTTAACAGCAGATGACGTAACGTTCGACAGTATGTACGTAAAAAAACAACAAAAACAATCTGGGAGGTGTAGATGAGGGGAGGGGAGGGGTCCCCCACAGTGGAGGACTTGCCTTGGAAGTGGGCAACTCCCAAATAAACACACAGACAGACCGGACAGGAATATCAGGAGCTTATGATGACACATCACGACTCAAGAAGCAGTTTGCGCTTCCTTCCAAATAAAAACTATCAAAAGAATGGCAGCTGCAACAGAAGGTGAGATGGCTGCAGGAGGCTGGGAGACGCCGCACTACGAGCCCCCGCCTGCTCACTCAGGTCTGATGATGAGGACTGGACGCATCCAGAAGCACGTCTGTTTCATGGTATCAAAAATAATTCTGCACCAATCTGACCCAAGGCAGACATACTGTAAGTACAGTGTAAGTATGTTTAATACTGCAACACTGGTTTGGACTGAAACCAGCAAGACCCTTCTCATAAGAACAGGAAATAAAAACGCATTCAACTTAATGATGTCTGATGGGCAAAGGGAGGGCAGGGTTCCCACACATGGGACATAAGACCACAACAGTCCCGTTCTATGAGACAGTGACAAGACAGATAGTCACAAAGAACAACACAAAGAAACCTAGCCACAAAACGACACAGAACCAAATGCTAATACACTACATTTGATGAATACCTTTGGGGGGGAATAACAAAAGAAGGTGTGGCATATAAGGAATGCATTCCAACTGTTGGAAAACGTCTTTAATGGGTTAATGCAGGCATTCTTGCAGACAACAATCGTTTTTTTTTCTTCGTTTTTTTTCTTCAAATGGAAAATGTCAACATTTCGACGTAACACAGAATGACCGAGTAATTCCATGTAAAAATGTTGTTGCTTTCGGTAATTTACAAAAAATCCTCCAAATACAAGTTTTTAAGCGTGTCTGCCAGACCCCACATCACATAGGACACACACTGTTAACAATCAACTAGTGACCCCCATCCACACAACACATCCATCTACTAGTGCCACTGGAACCGATGCTCAGCATCCTATACAATTCCAAGCATGTTGGAGGAAATTTTTGCGCATGGACTAAAACTCAATTCAATGAAATTCTTACAGATATTTTTCCGGAAGAAATTGCAGAAAATAATACAATTAGTTCATGAGAAAAAAATTGGAACTTGGGACACTCTTCTTTTCAACAATACAGGACCATGCATAAGTCTCACCCATCGTCTTCTTTTGTTAACCACAATATATTGAGAATATATAAATATTTGCAAGTAGTTGGTAGTACTATGGAAAGCTAAATCTCTTTTACATTTGACACACTTATGTTCTCTTCCACTGTGTGAGTGATCACCAAAAGGGAGACGGGGTAAACATACTTTCCTATTTATCCAATAGTTTTTAATAGGTTAGGGGCACAGAGTATAGACACTGTTTTCTCATCTTACATACAATACAGCATTAACACAGGGTCTTATAATGCCAGTACTTTTTCACAAATATGCAATAGAACGACTTGCTTTTACACCTGTCTTCTGAAGATGGTTTTAACTGTCATTTACATAGAAATGGTGCCATCAATATGGGGCATATTCATCTTTTAAAAAGTGTAAAGAATTGACCTTGCACTGAAAGTGTTCACGCTTTTTTAATGTCTAGTCACAAAATGGGCCAAACATTACAAATATATAATATTTCCCATGAATCAAACCCTTTACACGTTCCTATAGAACTCCATATCAAAATGACTATATCTTATGGGAACTAGTGCAACCTGGAGGACGCCGTGGTCTTTGTGACAAGGCAGGCACAGAGTCAGATAGACAAAGTACTCTAGAGGGGCTCCAGAGCAATGGCAGATAGATTAAGGCCATTTTTGAAAATTACAGAAAAATAGCAGACAAGAAACTCATGGACCAAAAAACGCCAAACTTTTCCCCCAATCCGTTGAAGTCAAGTGGGTTCGGCCGTTGGGTCGGTTGGTGCGTGCCAGGCCTCCCCACCTCCCCCCTTCCAGAGAGAGAGAGCGTCCCCAGTCCTGCTTTGTTTACACGGGGGGGGTTCGGGTGGGTGGTGGTGAGAAATACAACGGCACTCTTTCTTTCAGTCCTTTTCTTTCTCCTTGTGCGTCTTCTTCATGCCTCGCACCTCCAGTAAAGTCTTAGGGAACGGTGGGCCAGTCAGGACTGTTTTAGGCGCTTCCTGGGGAGGCCGAAGGGGGGGCATTGTGCGGATGCCAGGGCGCGGAAGGCCTCTGCCACTAAGTGGGGGTGGGAATGGATCATTGACTTCCAGCCTGCGGTCTCCATTATGTCCGTCGCATGACTGTAAGCAAAGACAAAGGACGTTAGACGCACAGACACGCCACCGCCGCTCGCATTAAAAATCAATCTGGATTAATGGGGATGTAATGACAAAACAAATACGGGGGAAGAGGGGGGGATATGAATGAAGGGCTGTGTCCGGAATAGCGAGAGAGCTGCCAGTTGCGTCGTTGTAGTGCAGTGGTTACAATAACACCTTTTGTGTTGGTGGCGAATTAATGCACTCTTAAAATAAATAACTAAAAATAATAACCGCTTCCTCTGTAAACAAGCACCACTCATCTCAAGGTCTCTTAAAACAACAACAACACCAACACCAACACCACTAAATCAGCGTGAAGAAAAACTTCACAGAGAACAACCTTTTTCCATTTCATAGTCAAAAAAATGTTCTGTTTCCTTCGTCTTATCCAGGTGTGAGTCTATTAATAACAAGGATACAGAGATAGGGAGGCCCAGCGAACAGCCAAATAGCGCTCCCGTCTGCCGCGGTTAAAACAATGAATTCTAATGCACCTCGTTGGGGAGAGAGAGATAAGGGGTTTGTTATTAATCTTGTGTCACATACATCAGCTAATTACATACTTGCTATTCCAGTTCTTCCCATCTTTACAGCCCAGCTGTCTTAGGACACTGCACCTATGGTAGGGAAGATAAAAAAGTGAGCATTCAAGGGATGGTAAACAGAAATGGCAGCAGGGATTCATCACAGCGAGTTTTCGTGTGTGTGTGTGTGTGTGTGTGTGTGTGTGTGTTACTTGCCTGTTGATAAAATCTATGGCTTGTGCTTTGAGCTGCTCGGCGCTGTGCAAGTCTGCGAGGATGAGCGTGTCGGCCACGTTCTCCACAGAGAGGCTGTTGCAGAGGGCCTCTTCACACATGACCTTTAAGCGCTCCAGAGCATACTGGTGGGAGGCACAGAGGACAACATTTACATTTGCACGTTACTGGAGAGGCGCAGCATTTACATTTCTGACATTTAGCAAAACGCCCTCATCCGAGGACGGCCGACAACAAACTCATTTGTCTAAGTGAGTGAATCATCTATCCATCCGTCATCGTCAGGACAACAACTCTACGCTAGGGGCCGGGGGGCTGTTGCCACACCTAATGCTCGAAGGAAGAATTATTATTATTTGAATTTTTTTAAACTTATCTACAGTAGAGAAACTGTACAGGGGTTAGCGGGGATGAATTAGAACAGACCAACCCTGCACGTCGTTCAATCATAGAGTTGTAAGTCCAACGTCTTTTTTTTCCCTCAAACAGTCATTAGCGATAACGCTTCACGGTTCATGTTGACTCTGTAATCAGTGAAGGAGTGCACAAGTACGGGCGGAGAGCGTTTGGCTACGCCGCACTCACTTTGTCTGCTGCTGCCAACAGATTGTCGGCCATTTTCTCCAGGTTCGGTGCTTTCCCCGTGTAGATGAAGCCCATCATCTCTTTAAAGACGTCCGGGTCCACATCGCTGATGTCGACTCGGTTCTGACGGAGACCGGGAACAAAGACGTTGTGTTAGTGATCACGGCCTGAACCATGCGCCCAGATCAACCAGAGCAACTGAACCTAAGAACTCACGAAACCCATCGTAAAATCAACCCAGACTAATACTGCACCTCCTGAATGTAACACTGCACCTCCTGAATGTAACACTGCACCTCCTGAATGTAATACTGCACCTCCTGAATGTAATACTGCACCTCCTGAATGTAACACTGCACCTCCTGAATGTAATACTGCACCTCCTGAATGTAATACTGCACCTCCTGAATGTAATACTGCACCTCCTGAATGTAATACTGCACCTCCTGAATGTAATACTGCACCTCCTGAATGTAACACTGCACCTCCTGAATGTAACACTGCACCTCCTGAATGTAACACTGCACCTCCTGAATGTAACACTGCACTAGGGCTGCCACAAACGATTATTTTCATAGTCGACTAGTCACCGATTATTTTAACGATTAGTCGACTAATCGGATCATAAATTACAGCTTATCGCACAATTACTCAATCGCTCTTATTTAGCTATCATCTTCTAAATCAGCTTCTAAATTTTGCTTGAAGTTGTTAGTTGTTGTTGTAGGCATGTGTTAACTAAAAATAAAGACAATTAAAATGATTGTTCACTCAAAAATAGATATTTTAATGAACTTTGCAGATTTATTTCTGGCATCACTTGCATGTAATGTAATGTAAAGAGTAGTAGAGAGTGCAAACTGCTGAGTAAAATGAGGTAGGCTAGGCACTAGGCAACCAAAAGAATAAAAAAAATAAAATAATACTTGTACAGAGTACAAAAGTTTTGCTTTGCTTCACTCATCTCATAGTAGAACGCGCCTTCTTAGCACTGTAACGTTAATTAAGACAACATTTTTTGCTATTTGATAAGTATCGCTTTGATGACAACGTTACAGCACATAACGTAAAATAATGTAAGAAGGCTTTTAACGTAACAATATCGTTAGCCAATAACAAGCTAACTAGCTTACCGAGACGAGCCATCTTCTTCCTCGTCATCTGCCACAACGTGCTTCCTTTTTAGATGCTCGCGCATCATAGACGTGCTGCCATGATAAGCGAGTTCAGCTTTGCAAATTTTACATTTTACATTCTTTTTTTCAACGTTGTGGTTGAAATGCTCCCACACTTTAGAGGTACGAGGACAGGAAGACATTTCTCTGTTTGTTTTTCCGGGGAAGTCACGTGTGCCCCGGATGACCGACACTGCGCATGTACATCAAAGACACTGGGAGACGCTAGCCAGTGGCAGCTTCAGGGAAGAAAAACTAATGCTTATCGAATGAAATGAATGGTCTTTATTGTCATTGATATAGTACAGGTACCAAACAACGACATTTGGGAGGGGGGGCTCCCCTGGTGCTAGGAAAAAAAAAAAAAAAAAAAAAACTACTTATTTCAGCTCCAAAAAAACATGCGACTACGGCGATTACCAAATATGTCAGCGACGATTTTGGTAGTCGACGTCGATTTTGGTAGTCGACGTCGTCGTGACTAGTCGACTAATCGTGGCAGCCCTACACTGCACCTACTGAATGTAACACTGCACCTCCTGAATGTAATACTGCACCTCCTGAATGTAACACTGCACCTCCTGAATGTAATACTGCACCTCCTGAATGTAACACTGCACCTCCTGAATGTAACACTGCACCTCCTGAATGTAACACTGCACCTCCTGAGATCCCTGCACTGGCTGCCAGTCTCTCAGAGAATTGAATACAAAATCCTCCTAATAACATACAAATCACAAAATGGTATTGGACCAAAATCCATATCAGATCTCCTCCCACCCTATATTCCCGCAAGGTCCCTAAGGTCAGCTGAGGCTAATCAGCTAATCATTCCGAGAGTAAAAACAAAACACGGTGCAGCAGCTTTCAGTCATGCTGCTGCATGCTCCTGGAACAAACTCCCTGAAGAAATCAAACAGGCCCAAACCCTTAAAATATTTAAATCTAAGCTAAAAACTATTTTTTCCATGAACTATTGTCTTATTAAATGTTTTATCTATTTACTTCTTATATTTGCTTTTATTCATTGTAATTTTTAATTTCTTACTATGTTGCTCTTGCTGTATGTTTAAATAATGCATGTAAAGCACTTTGAATTGCCCCTGACGTATGAAATGTGCTATACAAATAAACTTGCCTTGTCTTACTGCACTTCCTGAATCTAATACTGCACTTCCTGAATCTAATACTGCACTTCCTGAATCTAATACTGCTATCAGACCAGGTATCCGACCAGGTATCCGACCAGGTCTCTACTGAACCCACCTTTTTACTCTCCTCCATTTCGTGTTCAAACATGGCGTTGAAGACCGGGGACCTCGCTATGGAAGAGAGACACAAGACATGAACGTTAAAATAAAAATAGTATTTTTATTATTTTTTAAGAAAAAGAAAAAAAAAACATATCCCAAAACATCAATAATTAATTAACATAAATAATTTAACCCTAACCCTGCCTCGATATGATCACCAGCACGCATCAATTCATCAGTACACACACGTGTCAGGGGAAGGCCTTTAACCACTGGAAAAGGATCCCAGCTTTATCACCACATCCATGTGGCAGCAGGCTGCAGCTGTGACCACGTCTAAAGCCCCCCCCCCCCCCCGATCCCCCCGCCGCCACCCCCAAATCCCTGTTCCTCCAGTCAGCAGGGCTAAGGAGGGCCGACGGGGGGAGTGGGGAGTAGATCAGCAGTCTAGGTGGGGGGGGGGTCTTACCTGCCAGGATGGATTTGTGGGCTTTGAACTCCTGGCCTCCGACGTAGAGGCTGCAGTCGGTGAAGCGCGAGCACTCCCAGAGGTTCCCCAGGTCGTCTGACAGCTGGCACTCAGGAACCTTCAGCATGTTCATGTTGGACTGGCCAGAGATGTTCACTGAGTCCTGGACCACGCTCACCTGGACGCACGCAGGGGAGAGACACAACAACACTGGGTTTACCATGTGACTGACACACACACACACACACACATACCGATTCAGACACAGACAGACACAGCCACACAGATTCAGAGACACACACACACACACACACACACACACACACACACAGAGATTCAGACACAGACACACACACACACACACATAGGCAGACAGACAGACACACATACAGATTCAGACACACACGCGCGCACGCACACACACACACACACACACACACACACACACACACACACAGATTCAGACACACACACGGTCCGAGATCTCCATTATGTGTGTGCTTTGGTATAACAACAACTGTTTATAAGACATTTATATTTTTGCCATTTAGTAGACGCCTGCCCTTTACCCAAAGCGACTTACAACAAATACATTTGTCTGAGTAAGTGAATCATCTGTCCATCAGTCATCATAAGAAACAGTAATCTATGCCAGGACCGGGGGCCATTGGCAATCACAATGCTAGAAGATCATTATTTATTTTATTAGAAGAGAGAAGACTAGGCTAAACGCTGATGGTTTTGAACAGGGTTCCTACAAGTTTCAACAAGTCAAATTTAAGACCTTTTGAGACCTTTTTTAGACCTCTTTGGATATAATTTTAGCTCTATCGCGACACCATATGATAGCTTTTTGTCATCCTCGAGGTGATGAAATTAGGGATTTCACTGCCATACAGACAAAAAAGGAAGCGAATTGGCATTTTTTTGGTTCCAGTTTGATTAATTTCTGCGTAAATAGATGTGGTCGGACTGATTTCCTTGCAGGATCTAATTTTTAAGACCTAGCACCTCATTTTTAGACCGAATAACTGAAATGTAAGACCTTTTTGGGCCTTGGGGGTTTGGATTGCTGGATTTTAGACTTTGCGGCTTTTTAAGACCAGCGCGGGAACCCTGTTTGAAAGCAGTTCTACTGCTGCTGTAGTTGCTAAGCGATGTTAAACAGGGGCCAGTGTCTGGGTCTTATGGTCTTTGTGGAGTCAGTAACAGAGTTCTGGGATGGCGAGGGAGGATCTGCAAATTGCGAAAAACACAGCCAATTGTAACCCAAATTAATTAACTTTCCTGAACACCTAATTAATGAGGAGAGACATTCCATCTTCAATTTGAATCTAATTTGCTTATGAAATTGCCAATTTCCCTGAAAATGTTAAACCTTACTGCAAACCTTGTCAGGCACATTGGCGTATGTCCTGGCAGTATTAGCTTAATTGCATTTATAGCAAATTCATTCGACACTTCATTTAACTTGTCCCTCTAAAGACACATTTCAGAACAACGCTTATTGTTCTTGACACGTTGTATTCAATTATTTGTTGTACAACTACAATTAGTGACATGTAATGGATTTTGTTGTTGCTGAAGGGGCCGTTTCACTTTCAGAAGTTAACACTTGAATCGCAGCAGAGTCCACAGAGATGTGCATCTTTTCCTACAGACTGTTAAGGATTCTCCATTTCATATATAGATGAATAATATAAACATGCCATTTAGCTGACGCTTTTTAACCAAAGTGACTTACATTGCAGTGAGTGAGTGCGTACATGTTTCAGTATATATGGTCCCAACGGGAATCGAACCCACAACCTAAGTGTTGTCAGCAACACTGGCCAACTGTCAACCCAGCCCACATACGGGACTTCCTTATATTTCATCAATAACATTTAAAATGTCTATAGTATATTACAACACGTTTCTTTAGCGAGTCAAACCTACCACTGTTCTTTTTAAATACATTGTATTGCCAAAGTGTGATGTCATAGAAACACAGCGCTGATTAGAGTAAACAACTCAACCTTGACGTAGCGGTGGTCTGGGTGGTCCAGTGGTCTAGCCTGGCCTACAGTGCACACACACCAGACATCCAGCCCATGCACTCCTTATGTCCTGTCTTTCTCTACTGTCTCCGCCTATTAAAAACGACCCCCCCCCCCCCCCCCCCCCCCCCCCCCACACACACACACACACACACACACACACACACACACACTAGAGTGGGACTATCACACTCCCAAGAAATAACCTTAAAAAAGAAAGAAAGAAAATACTTCAAATTCAGTTTGTGTGCTTTCTGTTGTACCTAATGTTGTGCGGGTTTGTGTGGATGTGTGACGCTGTCCCTTTAACTTGGTGCTGTGACTAAGTGGAGGAGGTGTGGAGATGTCTGTACGTTTCTATCTTTTAACTGTGCTGAAAATGCTTGGATGTGAGCCGCTGTCTGTTGTGTGTTCTTTGTTTTTAACATATAACCTGATTTCTTTTCAGCCCCCCTCCCCCCAAGAGGCTTTTGTCTTTTGCCAGGCCGCCAATGCAAATAAGAATGAGTTCTTATTGGCCTGCCTGGTTAAATAACAAAAAAATAAAAAAATAAAATAAACAGTTGACGTTACCTCACAGAACAGCGTGAGCTTGTCATCTGGTAGGAGTCCGTTGGCTTCATCAAGCAGAAAATCCCGCCTAATAAACTTTTTGAAGCCCCAGTCCTTCCCTTGGACAAACCGATATGCTCTTTGGCTTTCTGCAGCGACGGGGTGGAAGAAAAAACCCAAACAAAAACAGGTTAAGTTGATCTCAGAGATAGAAGCTCTTCAAAACTATGGAGTCAACAGCATAACGGTCTGGATTATCAACGGCATGACTCGGGACAATATCCCGACTGTTTGGGGTCATGGAGGTTGTGCTTGCTTACCCATTGCTTTAGTCTCTTCTCTTTTCGCGTTCAATAAGGAAAATTTGAACTTTGCTCGGACTTCACTTTTTGGACAGCTAACAAGAAGTAAATACAGCGACAGATAATCTTTGCTTTCATCATCAAGTCCCTTTGGATTAACTCGCAGACACCTGGAGAGGAAACGGAGATATCACACAGCATATTAGTTATGCTACAGAAACACAGCGGACTCCGTACGACCACATTCATCATCACTGTCAACGCCATGGCTAAAGAGATAAGCTTTTTCAGAGAAAGAGGTTTATTTTTCTGTCGACTGACTTGAAGCATTGAAGTTCTACCTAATCCATTACAGACGTGTCACAGTAAGAGCACAGCGTACCATTTCATCTTGTCATTAGGGCCCGACGAGAAGGTGGAGCTCTTCAGTACCTCCCCCATCTCCTCTCTGCAGAAACTGAAGTTGTTGATGGTCCACATGTAGGAGAACTTCACAACTTTAACCTGGAAACCACAGAAAAAAACAACGTCGTCACAATAGTTGTGTAATTACTACTTCACACTATTATTATTTTTTACGGTCGCTAAGTCGCAGTGTTCAATACTGAAGTCACAGAGTCACAACTCTTCATACAGTCAGCCAAGCAGAAGTCCATGTGGACCAAACTGTGACTCTTACTCTGTGATTTTTACATTGCTGCTTTCATACAAAATGCATTCAATGACTACGTTCTCCAAAATCCATGAACACCTCTCTCATTCAAACTCCCCCACCTGCAAAACACTATGTATCTGCAACACATTTTTCCAATGTTAACATACTGTGTTCAAAACTGTGAAGAACACATTCAAAACAGAATGATTTGGTGCATTTTTGCAGTAATCATATTTCTATCATACATGACCGAAAGCTCGTAATAAACTGTTTTTTTGCACAGTGTTTGAGTGTGCAGATGCTGTTATTTTGCACTCTATTTTGCACTCTAGACTAAATGCATTGCCAGGGAAGACATTAGATGTGACCAGATGCAGACCAAAACCCTCAGGAGTGAGAAATGTTTTGTGTGATTGCTATTGTATTGTAGCCCTGGAATTTCTGTTTTTTGTTTGAACTTTTCATTTTCCTCTTACATTTCCACTTTTCATTTTACACAAGTAAATGTAGTGTACTTTGAAGTAAATGTACCGTAACTTACTTTCTGCAAAGATACTTTAAAAAAAAAAGATAATAAAGAATAGCAGCAAATTGCGGCATTTCCGATTCATTCTTGTTGCCCAATACTTTACAGTTTTACAGTCAACTATTCTGTTTATGATTACTATAAATCAAACCATTCTTATAATGAAATATAAATTCTTGTGAAAATCATTAAAACTATATAATGCTCAGTGTTATGAATGACTGCGTATGCTTTCTGAGTGTTGTTGCCAGTGTATGGTTGAACAAGCTTCTTTTGAGACATGAATGAAGTGATTGGCCAACATGCATGTTAGTAATGCAGACAGTATGAATGAAGAGTTGTGACTTAGCGACCGTAACCTTAACCGTAAACATTTTTAATACTACAGCTTCTCTACTGTAAATAGATTAAGAAATAAATACATTTAAAAAAAAAAAAAGCATTATGACTGCCAATGGCCCCTGGACAAATGTAGACAAATGTATTTGTTTTGAGTATGTCGCTTTATATAACGCCGTCTGCTAAATGTCAACAATTTAAATGTACTTCCAAAGTCACTGAGCTGTTGAAAAGCTGTTGAAAAGTCCAAATAAAACTAAACATCCAATGTATCTCCAATTCTTTGATGTTTATATTACAGGCAATTAAAAATAAGCCCAGATCAGCAGGCCAAACGAACCCATGTCATCAACATCCCTGTACGCCACCACCAGTAGGTTCATGGCTGAACAGAGCATGTGGAACACTGTCTCTGTGTACGGGGTTTGTATTGTGACTGGCCTATGTCGTTTCATCTACGCTTTCAATGTGTTCTAGGCTGATCTCTCTGGAACAAGTCAACCTTTGCATCACAGGGTTTTCCGGATACAGTTCAGGTAAAACAAATGTGGGTGATGGGGCGGGGGACAGGGGACAGGTGGGGACAGGGGACAGGTAAGACAGATATGGGTGATGAGGTGGGGACAGGGGACAGGTAAGACAGATATGGGTGATGGGGTGGGGGACAGGTAAGACAGATGTGGGTGATGAGGTGGGGACAGGGGACAGGTGGGGACAGGGGACAGGTAAGACAGATATGGGTGATGAGGTGGGGACAGGTAAGACAGATATGGGTGATGGGGTGGGGGACAGGGGACAGGTAAGAAAGATATGGGTGATGGGGTGGGGACAGGGGACAGGTAAGACAGATATGGGTGATGAGGTGGGGACAGGGGACAGGTAAGACAGATGTGGGTGATGTGGTTGGGACAGGTGACAGGTACGATAGATGTGGGGGACAGGGGACGACAGGTAAGACAGATGTGGGTGATGAGGTGGGGACAGGTAAGACAGATGTGGGTGATGGGGTGGGGGACAGGGGACAGGTTAGACAGATGTGGGTGATGAGTTGGGGACAGGGGACAGGTGGGGACAGGTAAGACAGATGTGGCAAGGCAAGGCAAGGCAAGTTTATTTGTATAGCACATTTCATACAACAGGGGCAATTCAAAGTGCTTTACATGCATTATTTAAAAATACAGCAAGAGGAGCATAAGAAAATAACAATTACAATGAATAAAAGCAAGTAAATAGATAAAACATTTAAAAAGACAATAGTTAATGGAAAAAAGACATTGATAGAAGTGTTTGTGTTTAATCATATCCCTCCATATCCCTCTACATCCCTCTACATCCCTCCACATGTGGGTGATGAGGTGGGGACAGGGGACAGGTGGGGACAGGGGACAGGTAAGACAGATGTGGGTGATGAGGTGGGGACAGGTAAGACAGATGTGGGTGATGAGGTGGGGACAGGTAAGACAGATGTGGGTGATGAGGTGGGGACAGGGGACAGTTAAGACAGATGTGGGTGATGTGGTTGGGACAGGTGACAGGTACGATAGATGTGGGGGACAGGGGACGACAGGTAAGACAGATGTGGGTGATGAGGTGGGGACAGGGGACAGTTAAGACAGATGTGGGTGATGGGGTGGGGGACAGTTAAGACAGATGTGGGTGATGTGGTTGGGACAGGGGACAGTTAAGACAGATGTGGGTGATGTGGTTGGGACAGGTGACAGGTACGATAGATGTGGGGGACAGGGGACGACAGGTAAAACAGGTGTGGGTGATGAGGTGGGGACAGGGGACAGGTAAGACAGGTGTGGGTGATGGGGTGGGGACAGGGGACAGGTAAAACAGGTGTGGGTGATGAGGTGGGGACAGGGGACAGGTAAGACAGGTGTGGGTGATGAGGTGGGGACAGGGGACAGGTAAGACAGATGTGGGTGATGTGGTGGGGACAGGGGACAGGTAAGACAGATGTGGGGGACAGGGGACAGGTGGGGACAGGGGACAGCAATGTGGGTGATGTGGTGGGGTCAGGTAAGACAGACGTGGGGACAGGTAAGACAGACGTGGGTGATGAGGTGGGGACAGGGGACAGGTAAGACAGATGTGGGTGATGTGGTGGGGACAGGGGACAGGTAAGACAGATGTGGGTGATGTGGTGGGGACAGAGGACAGGTAAGACAGATGTGGGGGACAGGGGACAGGTGGGGACAGGGGACAGCGATGTGGGTGATGTGGTGGGGTCAGGTAAGACAGACGTGGGGACAGATAAGACAGACGTGGGTGATGAGGTGGGGACAGGTAAGACAGACGTGGGGACAGGTAAGACAGACGTGGGGACAGGTAAGACAGACGTGGGTGATGAGGTGGGGACAGGTAAGACAGACGTGGGGACAGGTAAGACAGACGTGGGGACAGGTAAGACAGACGTGGGGACAGGTAAGACAGACGTGGGTGATGAGGTGGGGACAGGTAAGACAGACGTGGGGACAGGTAAGACAGACGTGGGGACAGGTAAGACAGACGTGGGGACAGGTAAGACAGACGTGGGTGATGAGGTGGGGACAGGTAAGACAGACGTGGGGACAGGTAAGACAGACGTGGGGACAGGTAAGACAGACGTGGGTGATGAGGTGGGGACAGGGGACAGCAATGTGGGTGATGTGGTGGGGTCAGGTAAGACAGACGTGGGGACAGGTAAGACAGACGTGGGGACAGGTAAGACAGACGTGGGGACAGGGGACAGGTGGGGACAGGTAAGACAGACGTGGGTGATGAGGTGGGGACAGGTAAGACAGACGTGGGTGATGAGGTGGGGACAGGTAAGACAGACGTGGGGACAGGTAAGACAGACGTGGGTGATGAGGTGGGGACAGGTAAGACAGACGTGGGGACAGGTAAGACAGACGTGGGGACAGGTAAGACAGACGTGGGGACAGGTAAGACAGACGTGGGGACAGGTAAGACAGACGTGGGTGATGAGGTGGGGACAGGTAAGACAGACGTGGGGACAGGTAAGACAGACGTGGGGACAGGTAAGACAGACGTGGGGACAGGTAAGACAGACGTGGGTGATGAGGTGGGGACAGGTAAGACAGACGTGGGTGATGAGGTGGGGACAGGTAAGACAGACGTGGGGACAGGTAAGACAGACGTGGGGACAGGTAAGACAGACGTGGGGACAGGTAAGACAGACGTGGGGACAGGTAAGACAGACGTGGGGACAGGTAAGACAGACGTGGGGACAGGTAAGACAGACGTGGGGACAGGTAAGACAGACGTGGGGACAGGTAAGACAGACGTGGGGACAGGTAAGACAGACGTGGGGACAGGTAAGACAGACGTGGGGACAGGTAAGACAGACGTGGGGACAGGTAAGACAGACGTGGGGACAGGTAAGACAGACGTGGGGACAGGTAAGACAGACGTGGGTGATGAGGTGGGGACAGGTAAGACAGACGTGGGTGATGAGGTGGGGACAGGTAAGACAGACGTGGGGACAGGTAAGACAGACGTGGGGACAGGTAAGACAGACGTGGGGACAGGTAAGACAGACGTGGGTGATGAGGTGGGGACAGGTAAGACAGACGTGGGGACAGGTCTCACCTGTGTGTAACACCAGCTCTCCGCCACAGGCCCACTGGCCATCTCCCCAGGCGGAGGAGGGGTGGGAACCCGTGACATCGCCAGCTTGACCCCCCCTCAGCAGAAGCGCTGACGTCCCTTAGCTTTCACCACTTAACCTTTCCTGGAGGGGAGAGAGAGGAGGGGGGGAAAGGGATTGTTTCAGGGAAAACAAATAAACGGTGGCAATTCCGCGCAACATCTCACCAACACGCTAGCAGCTCTCTATTTCCAGATCAAATGACCGGTCGGTCGCGGGGCTGACTTGGGTCACCGATTCTACAAAAAAAATAGGAGTTTTGCAGAGGTTGATGGGGAAGTGAGAGAGGGATAACAATGTGACACGGGAGAGGCTAAGCTATTGTGATGGGAGTGTGTCTATGTTCCCTCAGCCCTATGTTCCCTCAGCCCTATGTTCCCTCAGCCCTATGTTCCCTATGTTCCAACAGCCCTATGTTCCCTCATCCCTATGTTCCCTCAGCCCTATGTTCCCTCAGCCCTATGTTCCCTATGTTCCAACAGCCCTATGTTCCCTCATCCCTATGTTCCCTCAGCCCTATGTTCCCTCAGCCCTATGTTCCCACAGCATTATGTTCCCACAGCCCTATGTTCCCTATGTTCCCTCAGCCCTATGTTCCCTATGTTCCCTCAGCCCTATGTTCCCTATGTTCCCTCAGCCCTATGTTCCCTCAGCCCTATGTTCCCTATGTTCCCTCAGCCCTATGTTCCCTATGTTCCCACAGCCCTATGTTCCCTATGTTCCCTCAGCCCTATGTTCCCTATGTTCCCTCAGCCATATGTTCCCTATGTTCCCTCAGCCCTATGTTCCCACAGCCCTATGTTCCCTCAGCCCTATGTTCCCACAGCCCTATGTTCCCTCAGCCATATGTTCCCTCAGCCCTATGATTATTTAGAAATGTGGGAACAGGGTTGTGGGAACATAGGGATGAGGGAACATAGGGAACATAGGGCTGAGGGAACATAGGGAACATAGGGCTGAGGGAACATAGGGAACATAGGGATGAACCCATTGTGATCATATGGATGTTCACACGGCGGAGGCTCACTATGTTGACGTTGACGCATCTCGTCTCTTGTGAAATTTGCCAAGTGACAATAACCACAAAGGAGGCAAACAAGAAAACACATTGTGATATCGATCCCTGGACCGCCGAGGGAACATGTGACAGGAAGTACAGCGTTTTATACAAAAGTCTCCTCCGAACCTCCCCGGGTTTCATTGCTTGCCTCTACAAGCCCTTGACCAGTCTGGGCGTGTCTGCGAGAGGTTGACAGTTGAGTTGAGAGTTGCCCTGGCACTAGTAGACAATGTCATCTTGCGATTTCAAACGGCTTTGCTCCCCCCCCCCCTCTGCCCAGACATACTATGCATCTGGAGATTACCTCAACTCAAACTGAGGCAGATGAAACACACACACACACACACACACACAGCCTGTGCATTTCTAAGAACATGAAACAGATTAGTAAAAAAAAAAAAACTCTAACATGAGATTACCTTGCTAGGAAACTAAATCTGTCGAACTCTTTACTTACCCGATGGTTATAGGGCTTATATTTCATGCTATTGATGGTAATTCCGTGTACGCACCTCTCAAGAGGATGTGATGCGAATAAATGTATGAGGCTCAGGTCTCCCTAGGTTATCACTGCATGCTTCATGGTCCTTACAGCTGATCCCACTCTGAGAACACAAACACAATTGCCCAAAGATATGACACTTGTTGTACCCGACCGACAAATTTGCTTAAAATGTGCTAATTGCTCTGAACCTTTTTAAATTGTTTTTTTTTAACTATCCTTTTCGAGGGGTGGTGACTTATTGGCAAGTGACACTTCTACTCTGGGAACTCCATATTTGGAGAAGAACCAGAACCAGTCTAATCCCTCAAACCCATTTGCAATCCTGCCCTTTGTTATCCACATGACAAATGAACCACAACATTAAACGTCATTCGGTGTCAAATGAAAACCAGAGCTAAACCACAACCACAGACAACCACATCAAGTTCTAGAAAACACAAACTAACTAAAGTTAGCCAGTTAATCCTGAGTGACGTCGATGTCATCCTCAGATCTCCATCAAACCCTCAGATTTTCTAGCTAAAACACAACAAGCTACCCTAGTCATAACACTCACATGTCAC
The DNA here is from genome assembly GCF_963989245.1 of Nansenia antarctica. Lineage (NCBI taxonomy): Eukaryota > Metazoa > Chordata > Actinopteri > Argentiniformes > Microstomatidae > Nansenia > Nansenia antarctica. The sequence continues at coordinate 35,107,723 of NC_137677.1, read as the reverse complement.
TAATGAGCACCTTATCAAGACAACAAACACAGAGACACATCAGTGATGGTGTCATCCTTCTCTGTGTGGCCCAGACAGCTAGGCTAAGACTGGCCAGGTTGTTTGTTGTCTTATCTAACACCCAGGTTAGCTCCTAAGCTATCTAACTAACCTAACCCCTCTACCACACACAGGGCAGACAGGGAGAGAACCTAACCCTAACCCTAACCAACACATCAGGTGTTAACTAACTAACTTAACTAAGTAGCTTAACTAAGTTATTGAACCACCGCAGTGAGTGATCCAGCTGGCTAGCTTAGCTTAGCACACACAGCCATGCTAGCAGTGCTATCTGGACAGCTGCTAGAACAAACAAAACAAGAAGCAAATGCTGGTCATTTAGATACAAACTAACTAAGGTAGATGATGGAGGAATAGCTGGGCATTAATGACAGTTCTCTGATAAACCCGCATACACACGGGGAGACGTGTGAAGTTGAGCTAGCTATGCTACTCTGACTGACCAGGCCCGGCTAGCCTAGCTTAGCTTAGCGTGCTAACGAGTTAGCTAGCCAAATCACGGTGGCTATTTGGTCAACATCCAGACATCCAGCACCGCTGTGAAACAAAGGGCCTTCACTCATAACCTCACATAATAACATCAGTATGTGGACAAGAACCCCAGGATGCGACATGATTTTTATAGCAGCTATAATGACAATAATATATAATTTCGTGACGGATAAGCGAGCTAGCTTAGAGAGGACTATTGTGTTGTTGAAGACAGTTTGTGTTGAGCTTCCTAACTAACTACATGCTTCTATATCATCCTCTGATGCTACAGTTATATAGCTCGCTAACTACACTAACCAGGGGAGAAATGGAGAAAAATAATAAGATGTTTTAGACTACCAACCTTCTTTCATTTCCATGCTTCTCTTTATCTTTATGGGTCTCTTTATCTGTCTCTCAGCCTCTCTCCTTTCAACCATCGGCTAATCAAAACCGTGTGAAAACAAGTTTTTTACCACCACCACATCCACTTTTCTCAATCAATTGTTTTTTTTATAGCCACAACCCAATGAATGTAGTTAAAGCTGCTTGGCTATGCGGTTATGCTACTAGGCTAGCTGGGAGCCTGGACGGTGGAGAGGCAGAGAGATTTGAGCTGCTCCCTGCAGACTACGCATGCGCAGTTGGATGGGAGATGTCAGACTTCCTGGTCTCATTACCAGCTGATCAACTGTCTACCTACTGGTGAGTCTACCCTACTGGTCTATCTACTGGTCTACTGGTCTACTGGTCTACCTACTGGTCTACCTACTGGTCTACCTACTGGTCTATCTACTGGTCTACCTACTGGTCTATCTACTGGTCTACTGGTCTACCGACTGGTCTACCTACTGGTCTATCTACTGGTCTACCTACTGGTCTATCTACTGGTCTATCTACTGGTCTACTGGTCTACCGACTGGTCTACCTACTGGTCTATCTACTGGTCTATCTACTGGTCTACCTACTGGTCTATCTACTGGTCTACCTACTGGTCTATCTACTGGTCTACCTACTGGTCTACTGGTCTACCTACTGGTCTATCTACTGGTCTATCTACTGGTCTACCTACTGGTCTACCTACTGGTCTACTGGTCTATCTACTGGTCTATCTACTGGTCTACCGACTGGTCTACCTACTGGTCTATCTACTGGTCTATCTACTGGTCTACCTACTGGTCTATCTACTGGTCTACCTACTGGTCTATCTACTGGTCTACCTACTGGTCTATCTACTGGTCTACCTACTGGTCTATCTACTGGTCTATCTACTGGTCTACCTACTGGTCTATCTACTGGTCTATCTACTGGTGAGTCTACCTACTGGTCTACCTACTGGTCTATCTACTGGTCTACCTACTGGTCTATCTACTGGTCTACCTACTGGTCTATCTACTGGTCTATCTACTGGTCTACCTACTGGTCTATCTACTGGTCTATCTACTGGTCTATCTACTGGTCTACCTACTGGTCTATCTACTGGTCTACCTACTGGTCTATCTACTGGTCTATCTACTGGTCTATCTACTGGTCTATCTACTGGTCTATCTACTGGTCTATCTACTGGTCTATCTACTGGTCTATCTACTGGTCTACCTACTGGTCTATCTACTGGTCTATCTACTGGTCTACCTACTGGTCTATCTACTGGTCTACCTACTGGTCTATCTACTGGTCTACCTACTGGTCTACCTACTGGTCTATCTACTGGTCTACCTACTGGTCTATCTACTGGTCTACTGGTCTGTCTACTGGTCTGTCTACTGCTCTACCTACTGGTCTATCTACTGGTTTACCTACTGGTCTATCTACTGGTATATCTACTGGTCTGTCTACTGCTCTACCTACTGGTCTACCTACTGGTCTACCTACTGGTCTATCTACTGATCTATCTACTGGTCTACCTACTGGTCTACCTACTGGTCTATCTACTGGTCTATCTACTGGTCTACCTACTGGTCTATCTACTGGTCTACCTACTGGTCTATCTACTGGTCTATCTACTGGTCTATCTACTGGTCTATCTACTGGTCTACCTACTGGTCTATCTACTAGTCTATCTACTGGTCTACCTACTGGTGAGTCTACCTACTGGTCTATCTACTGGTCTATCTACTGGTCTATCTACTGGTCTATCTACTGGTCTACCTACTGGTCTATCTACTGGTCTACCTACTGGTCTACCTACTGGTCTATCTACTGGTCTATCTACTGGTCTATCTACTGGTCTACCTACTGGTCTACCTACTGGTCTATCTACTGGTCTATCTACTGGTCTATCTACTGGTCTATCTACTGGTCTATCTACTGGTCTATCTACTGGTTTACCTACTGGTCTATCTACTGGTCTACCTACTGGTCTATCTACTGGTCTATCTACTGGTTTACCTACTGGTCTATCTACTGGTCTACCTACTGGTCTACCGACTGGTCTATCTACTGGTCTACCTACTGGTCTACCTACTGGTCTATCTACTGGTCTATCTACTGGTGAGTCTACCTACTGGTCTACCTACTGGTCTATCTACTGGTCTACCTACTGGTCTATCTACTGGTCTACCTACTGGTCTATCTACTGGTCTATCTACTGGTCTATCTACTGGTCTATCTACTGGTCTACCTACTGGTCTACTGGTCTACCTACTGGTCTATCTACTGGTCTACCTACTGGTCTACCTACTGGTCTATCTACTGGTCTATCTACTGGTCTACCTACTGGTCTACCTACTCGTCTATCTACTGGTCTATCTACTGGTCTACCTACTGGTCTACCTACTGGTCTACCTACTGGTCTATCTACTGGTCTATCTACTGGTCTACCTACTGGTCTACCTACTCGTCTATCTACTGGTCTATCTACTGGTCTACCTACTGGTCTACCTACTGGTCTACCTACTGGTCTATCTACTGGTCTATCTACTGGTCTACCTACTGGTCTATCTACTGGTCTATCTACTGGTCTACCTACTGGTCTACCTACTGGTCTATCTACTGGTCTATCTACTGGTCTACCTACTGATGAGTCTATCTACTGGTCTACCTACTGGTCTATCTACTGGTCTATCTACTGGTCTATCTACTGGTCTACCTACTGGTCTACCTACTGGTCTATCTACTGGTCTATCTACTGGTCTACCTACTGGTCTATCTACTGGTCTACCTACTGGTCTATCTACTGGTCTACCTACTGGTCTACCTACTGGTCTACCTACTGGTCTACCTACTGGTCTATCTACTGGTCTACCTACTGGTCTATCTACTGGTCTATCTACTGGTCTATCTACTGGTCTATCTACTGGTCTATCTACTGGTCTATCTACTGGTCTACCTACTGGTCTACCTACTGGTCTATCTACTGGTCTACCTACTGGTCTACCTACTGGTCTATCTACTGGTCTATCTACTGGTCTATCTACTGGTCTATCTACTGGTCTACCTACTGGTCTACCTACTGGTCTACCTACTGGTCTACCTACTGGTCTACCTACTGGTCTACCTACTGGTCTATCTACTGGTCTACCTACTGGTCTATCTACTGGTCTACCTACTGGTCTATCTACTGGTCTATCTACTGGTCTACCTACTGGTCTACCTACTGGTCTATCTACTGGTCTACCTACTGGTCTACCTACTGGTCTATCTACTGGTCTATCTACTGGTCTACCTACTGGTCTATCTACTGGTCTATCTACTGGTCTACCTACTGGTCTATCTACTGGTCTACCTACTGGTCTATCTACTGGTCTACCTACTGGTCTATCTACTGGTCTACCTACTGGTCTATCTACTGGTCTACCTACTGGTCTACCTACTGGTCTATCTACTGGTCTATCTACTGGTCTATCTACTGGTCTATCTACTGGTCTACCTACTGGTCTATCTACTGGTCTACCTACTGGTCTACCTACTGGTCTATCTACTGGTCTACCTACTGGTCTACCTACTGGTCTATCTACTGGTCTACCTACTGGTCTATCTACTGGTCTACCTACTGGTCTATCTACTGGTCTACCTACTGGTCTACCTACTGGTCTATCTACTGGTCTACCTACTGGTCTATCTACTGGTCTACCTACTGGTCTACCTACTGGTCTATCTACTGGTCTACCTACTGGTCTATCTACTGGTCTACCTACTGGTCTATCTACTGGTCTATCTACTGGTCTACCTACTGGTCTATCTACTGGTCTACCTACTGGTCTATCTACTGGTCTACCTACTGGTCTATCTACTGGTTTATCTACTGGTCTACCTACTGGTCTACCTACTGGTCTGTCTACTGGTCTACCTACTGGTCTATCTACTGGTCTATCTACTGGTCTACCGACTGGTCTACCTACTGGTCTATCTACTGGTCTATCTACTGGTCTATCTACTGGTCTACCGACTGGTCTACCTACTGGTCTATCTACTGGTCTATCTACTGGTCTACCTACTGGTCTACCTACTGGTCTATCTACTGGTCTATCTACTGGTCTATCTACTGATCTACCTACTGGTCTACCTACTGGTCTACCTACTGGTCTATCTACTGGTCTATCTACTGGTCTATCTACTGGTTTATCTACTGGTCTACCTACTGGTCTACCTACTGGTCTGTCTACTGGTCTACCTACTGGTCTATCTACTGGTCTATCTACTGGTCTATCTACTGGTCTATCTACTGGTCTACCGACTGGTCTACCTACTGGTCTATCTACTGGTCTATCTACTGGTCTACCTACTGGTCTATCTACTGGTCTACCTACTGGTCTATCTACTGGTCTACCTACTGGTCTATCTACTGGTCTACCTACTGGTCTATCTACTGGTCTACCTACTGGTCTATCTACTGGTCTATCTACTGGTCTACCTACTGGTCTATCTACTGGTCTACCTACTGGTCTACTGGTCTACCTACTGGTCTATCTACTGGTCTACCTACTGGTCTATCTACTGGTCTACCTACTGGTCTACCTACTGGTCTACCTACTGGTCTATCTACTGGTCTATCTACTGGTCTATCTACTGGTTTATCTACTGGTCTACCTACTGGTCTACCTACTGGTCTGTCTACTGGTCTATCTACTGGTCTACCTACTGGTCTATCTACTGGTCTATCTACTGGTCTGTCTACTGGTCTATCTACTGGTCTACCTACTGGTGAGTCTATCTACTGGTCTACCTACTGGTCTATCTACTGGTGAGTCTATCTACTGGTCTATCTACTGGTCTATCTACTGGTCTACCGACTGGTCTATCTACTGGTCTATCTACTGGTGAGTCTACCTACTGGTCTATCTACTGGTCTATCTACTGGTCTACCGACTGGTCTACCTACTGGTCTATCTACTGGTCTATCTACTGGTCTATCTACTGGTCTATCTACTGGTCTACCTACTGTCTATCTACGGGTCTATCTACTGGTCTACCTACTGGTCTACCTACTGGTCTATCTACTGGTCTATCTACTGGTCTATCTACTGGTCTATCTACTGGTCTATCTACTGGTCTATCTACTGGTCTACCGACTGGTCTACCTACTGGTCTATCTACTGGTCTATCTACTGGTCTACCTACTGGTCTATCTACTGGTCTATCTACTGGTCTACCTACTGGTCTGTCTACTGGTCTATCTACTGGTCTACCTACTGGTCTATCTACTGGTCTATCTACTGGTCTATCTACTGGTCTATCTACTGGTCTATCTACTGGTCTACCTACTGGTCTACCTACTGGTCTATCTACTGGTCTATCTACTGGTCTATCTACTGGTCTATCTACTGGTCTACCTACTGGTCTACCTACTGGTCTATCTACTGGTCTATCTACTGGTCTATCTACTGGTGAGTCTATCTACTGGTCTATCTACTGGTCTATCTACTGGTCTACCTACTGGTCTATCTACTGGTGAGTCTATCTACTGGTCTATCTACTGGTCTATCTACTGATCTATCTACTGGTCTACCTACTGGTCTACCTACTGGTCTATCTACTGGTCTACCTACTGGTCTATCTACTGGTCTACCTACTGGTCTATCTACTGGTCTATCTACTGGTCTACCGACTGGTCTACCTACTGGTCTATCTACTGGTCTATCTACTGGTCTATCTACTGGTCTATCTACTGGTCTACCTACTGGTCTATCTACTGGTCTACCTACTGGTCTATCTACTGGTCTACCTACTGGTCTATCTACTGGTCTATCTACTGGTCTATCTACTGGTCTACCTACTGGTCTATCTACTGGTCTATCTACTGGTCTATCTACTGGTCTACCTACTGGTCTACTGGTCTACCTACTGGTCTATCTACTGGTCTACCTACTGGTCTACCTACTGGTCTATCTACTGGTCTATCTACTGGTCTACCTACTGGTCTATCTACTGGTCTATCTACTGGTCTATCTACTGGTCTACCTACTGGTCTACCTACTCGTCTATCTACTGGTCTATCTACTGGTCTACCTACTGGTCTACCTACTCGTCTATCTACTGGTCTATCTACTGGTCTATCTACTGGTCTATCTACTGGTCTATCTACTGGTCTACCTACTGGTCTACCTACTGGTCTACCTACTGGTCTATCTACTGGTCTATCTACTGGTCTACCTACTGGTCTATCTACTGGTCTATCTACTGGTCTACCTACTGGTCTACCTACTGGTCTACCTACTGGTCTACCTACTGGTCTATCTACTGGTCTACCTACTGGTCTATCTACTGGTCTATCTACTGGTCTATCTACTGGTCTATCTACTGGTCTACCTACTGGTCTATCTACTGGTCTATCTACTGGTCTATCTACTGGTCTATCTACTGGTCTACCGACTGGTCTACCTACTGGTCTATCTACTGGTCTATCTACTGGTCTATCTACTGGTCTACCTACTGGTCTATCTACTGGTCTATCTACTGGTCTATCTACTGGTCTACCTACTGGTCTATCTACTGGTCTATCTACTGGTCTACCTACTGGTCTATCTACTGGTCTACCTACTGGTCTATCTACTGGTCTACCTACTGGTCTATCTACTGGTCTATCTACTGGTCTATCTACTGGTCTATCTACTGGTCTATCTACTGGTCTATCTACTGGTCTATCTACTGGTCTATCTACTGGTCTACCTACTGGTCTACCTACTGGTCTACCTACTGGTCTATCTACTGGTCTATCTACTGGTCTATCTACTGGTCTATCTACTGGTCTACCTACTGGTCTACCTACTGGTCTACCTACTGGTCTACCTACTGGTCTATCTACTGGTCTATCTACTGGTCTATCTACTGGTCTACCTACTGGTCTACCGACTGGTCTATCTACTGGTCAGATAATAGAGTCCATAGAATATGTATCTATGGAGATCTACATGATTATCGCTCTATGTTGTTAGATGTATTATGTAGATTAATAGAGACTACCGTACAAGCAGTATAGCATGAGTTTTATCTGTTACCTTTGTAATTACCTTTATGATTTCCAGAGACCTGTGAGAAAGGGTCATATCTATTTCTACCAATTTGCATCATTTTAATTGACTTTGACATTGTGTCATGCACAAAGCAAACCGCCTCTTCTATACACAGTTTAAGTGCATTGACATAATGTGTTGTAGGATACAAAGCTTATGATAACTGATTTACATTGTTGTGTCACATTGCTTCTTTATGTTATGTAATGCAAGGTAACCAGCTCACCTGAACACCCATATGTCTTGTAGCAGTGTTTATTTAGGCGAGATCAGAGAGATAAGAATCAAATGTCAAATGATGAATTTCTCTCAATCTGACTCTATCTACTCTGACATTTTCTGTCATGGCAACGCTTGATAAAGTATCCATGCGACACATCTCCAGCTATGGTGATTTTTTGACGAACAAAAATCCAAAAACAAAATGGCAGTGCCACGGTTTCTGAAACCCAGCTGTACTTCCTTCACGCCCAGGCCTCTCTCTCCTCCCTCTGTCTCTAATGTGGCTCCTCTGGCAAACACAGAGGGGCTTTGCGTAAGCCACTGTGCAACAATACTCTGTAATGACCTCCTGTAGGCCTGCGATAACTAAAGTCTCATTCACTTCAGGAAGGACGGGCTACAGCTCAGAATGAGCTAAAACATTACAATCTGTACCAATCAGATGGTATTCATGGTTGTAGTGTATGTAGGCCATGCTTGTATCATGAGTTCTTTCTTTCTTTTCTTTTCTTCATGGTAAACTAGTAATGACAACTGTTATGTTTGAGGTAAGAAGCACACAACACACTGTATCATAGCGTCACCGTGTTCTTTTTTGAAGTATCAACAATAGACAAGAGCAACACATCACAGATATAGACACATCAATTAGGCTACACATCACAATCACAGAGTAATCGATCATACATGCATTTCCATAGTCACAAGCAATCAAACCCTGAGTATCCCAATTACCCCTATGTGTGGACACAACAACAACAACAATGGAGATTTACCTACAGTAAGTTATAGCACACGGACACACCAAAAACACGCAGGCCGAAGCAACAGCCAGGAACGCACAAATGAATAGCTCAGATTTCTTGGGCAGCTAAGAGAGAGATCCACATAATTGTAGGCCTCCTTTGAGTGACATCAATAATGATCACGCTTGATCTAGGATAGAGCACACTGCTCACGAGTTCATAACAGAACAAATACACTAATGCGTTTCATGAGAAGAATCTGTATATCTTATGAATAGCCAGGCTCCGATTCTACGATTCACCATGGACAATTGAGAATACGGCACTAATTGCATTTACCTGCTATTCTATCCAGAGGGATGTCCTTACATACAGGTCAGTAGTATTACATTAAATACAGGTTTCCTCAGGTTACGGTTAGTTGAAATGAGGGTGCATTTAGAGGAAATTTCATTTGATTGTGATGTTCATCCTGAATGTCATTTCCGAATGTCTCTTGGAAAATTCCATGGTATGAATATGTCTTGGTTGTCAGATATTTTCTGGTCCCCTGTTGTTAAGCAGCAAATGAGGCCTTTGTGGTGTAAGGTGTATATCTATAAAAAAAAACACAGACTTGATTTTCAGACTGTAATACTATGTTGGCCGAGGTGATTTGGAACAGCTCTGCTGATATTACTCCTGACGAGCAGCAAATGGCCTCCATGATGAAGAGTGATAAGGACAGACCTCATGACTACAGAGAATAAGGCTATTGTGACCAGATGACCTCGCTGACCTTATCAGAACATAGTCAGACACAAGCTGACAGAAAAAAAAAAAAGAGAAAGACATTTTTCACCCAAAAATCTTTGTCTGACTCACAATATAGTCTCAATATTTTCGGAGCCTGGCTTTATATAATTTCCCCCACAAAGGATGTAGGGAAAAATAATCCAGTGTCTCATATTCCAATACATCTAATGAAATCTTTTAATAAGATAATTGTACAGATGGTGGCAGTGCTACGCCCCTCCCCAACCCAGAACACTTCAACCTATAGGCGAGGTTGCTGTTCCCCTGCACCAAGTAGGGGGATGAACAGAGCCCTACATGCACTATGTTAATGTCCTGTATGAGGACAACTGAATACCATTCCACTGACAGGGGCGGCTGTGGCGCAGGCTGTGGCGCAGGAGGTAGAGCCGCCGTCTAATGATCACAAGGTTGGCAGATCGGCGGTTCGAGCTCCGGCTGGCCACATGTCGAAGTGTCCTTGGGCAAGACACTGAACCCCAAATTGCTCCCAGTGAGCGGGCCAGCGTGTCTGATTTAGTATATATAGGCCATTTAGCTGATGCTTTTATCCAAAGTGACTTACATTGCAGTGAATGCATACATGTTATGTATGGTCCTAGCAGGAATTGAACCCACAATCTAAGTGTTGTTAGAACCATGCTCTACCAACTGAGCCACAGAGGACCACTTATCATCACACTTATTACTCTTTCCCATATTACTTCATAGTCCACATGCTTACGTTTTTGTGACACTGACACCGATTAACAAAATGTACTATTTCTAATCAAGTCACAGCATCCTCTAGACTCGAGCCCTATGACAGACATTCTTTTGGTGCATTAGAAAAAATCTTCCATCTCATTCTTATACTCAAACATTTGCAAATGATATGTGACTTGGCATGATGATACACTCTTACAAAGTGTTGTAAAACAAGAAAGCAAAGTCCTATCTCATGACACTACATTATACACACTACTTTTCATGCACGCATCTGTGCATTAAAATTATGATTTAAAGTTTATAGTGGAAGTGCTGTCCATTATGTAATTTCCTAATGTATTATACTAGGACTCAGAGCCTGAGCAGTACTTTCCAGCAGGTTTTGGAGTGAGCACACTGTTTCATCATCTCTTCAGGCTCCACCTTGACTGTCCCTCCTAAAGACCTCTTCATCCCCACTACCTCCCTGTACTGTCCCTCCTAAAGTCCTCTTCATCCCCACTACCCCCTGTACTGTCCCTCCTAAAGACCTCTTCATCCCCACTACCCACCTGTACAGTTTCTCCACTGTAAATAATACAAAAATAAATACATAAAGTCTAGCATTGTGACAGCCAATTACCTCCTAGTCCCAGCATAGATTTGACTCTATCCTCTGCTGTAGATTGAAGACCCATCTCTTCAGGGTACATCTTAGCTGTCCCTCCTAAAGACCTCTTCATCCCCTCTACCCCCCTGTACAGTTTTATCTGTAGCTGTAAATAAAAAAATAAAAAAAGAGCAGTAATTCTTCCTTCTTCTAGCATGTCGGCTGCCTGGTCCCAGCATAGATTTGACTCTATCTTCTGCTGTAGATTGAAGACCCAAGTCACCCAACTCTTCAGGCTCCATCTTAACTGTCCCTCCTAAAGACCTCTTCGTCCCCACTAGCCCCCCCTGTCCAGTTCCTTCTTCTAGCGTTGTGACTGCCAATGCTCCCTGGTCCCTAGCATAGATTTGTTCTTCTTATGATGTCTGAGGGATAGATGACTCTTACTCCTACTTACTCTCACTACCTACTTACTGTTAGCAGCATGCTCTACCAACCCAGACGCAGCTTGATGCTGCATATTCTGAATCATTAACTTTGCATGTTCAATGTAATCATGCTGGTTGACCATAAGAACAGTATTATGACCCTTATGTAAAGCTTTTTTTTTGGGGGGGGGGGGGGGCTGATGAATGGCAGAGGCGAGAGAGAGAGAGAGAGAGAGAGAGAGAGAGATAGAGAGGATATTAGCCCTCTTTTATGTTAATGTATTAATAATAAACTATATGCAAAGTGGAAATTAGTTGCTCTGCTTATTGAAACGAACATTTCAATCTCCATGACTTCCAAAGTGTCCTTTAACAGTACCTTACTCAATTTGCATCGGAAATGTATCAGAGTACACCCTAATTATTCTGGGAATGCATTACAGATTCATATACTACAAGATTACGCTATTTAGCGCGGGGCTTGATAAATCAATTATTTCAAATTAAATGGAATGCGATGCCCTGACACACACAGCATTTATTCTGTGTCTACTCGACATTAATGTAAAAATGATGCCAATTAAATACTCCATGTTCTCTACAGGGTTGTTATCTGATACTGTTTTCCCCACAACGTAATTTCCCGTCATTTACCAAAATCTACTCCATCACTATTCAGTCCTTTTTTTCCCCTGCTTCTTTTTCTTCAGCGCACGGTGGAAGACTGTAACATCTGGATCAGTACGGGACCAGAAGCCCTTTGGTGTTGCCACTGCACATTTCACACATGAGCTGACAGTCTAGAGGTGAGCCGCACACATTCCTCAGACAGATTTCTGAATAACTGCATCCGTAATGAGCTTGATCCAGCTAAATCCATCATTCTCACCGTCCCATGAATACAGCTCCTTTTAATCTCTCTAACAACTGTGTTGGCTGTGTAGTACAATGTCACAGGAATGGCTGGGTGCTCGGTATTATGCTCGTCTTTTGCTACTGGTGCCTTCGTAATGCAACTTGTGAGGATCCCTTTTTGCCAGAGTAATAGTCCCTCAGTGATATAGACACTGTATATGGTGACAGCTGTGCTATACTCATCAATGTGACTCATGAGTCTTGCAATTAATTACTATGGATATTCCCAATGTCACTCACTCATAGTGTATATTGGGCGTTGTTGTTGACAAGCATCCGTAGATGTAGAGCGTGAGGTTGTGGTTCTGCCATCTCTTCAGGCTACATCTTAACTGTCACTGGCCCCTGGTCCTAGCATAGATCTATTTTTCTTGATGATGACTGACGGATAGATGATTCACTTACTTAGACAAATGTATTTGTCGTAAATCGCTTTGGATAAAGTCTGCTAAATGCCCAATTATTTTTTATTTTTTAAAATGTGAACGGTTCACAAAATAAACTCTATAGGCTCTTTACCCGGACTCAAATAAGATGACTGCCAAACTTAAAAGCATAGCTGAATGAACAGTCTCCGGAGAAAACCCCAGAGAAAACTGGAGAGGGGTTATCTAGGTCTGGGAACACCAGCACCTGAATACTCAAATGATTCTCCGTGCAACTCTGTGCAGTCTATGTTCTCATACCGTATGCACTGCAGCATGTCACTTAAAGTCTACCTCTACACACATGTATAGTTGCTTTCTGCTTGAGTGAGCGGGAGAATAGTAAGAAGAAAAAGACAAAAAATTCCCCTACTACTAATTCACCTAAGGAAATTCAATGCCCCTCTTTGAAAAGCCTCCTCGGTGCCCGCAGGCTCACACCAGGCTGGTTATGGGTCTGGGATGGCCCCGTTTCCCAGATATGATCACTGAAATACTAGACTAGTATCTCTCCTACGCACATGACCCGCTTGCCTTATGAAGTGAGAGTTCACATTCTGTTGCTTTCCAGAGAGACGGTCAGTCTGATCTTGGGATTGTGTTCAGTGTTCAGTGCTTCTGAAGCTCAAAGGTTTTGTTTTCAGATGTTTTAACATGTAGGTGACGTGTCGGGATCACATGGAAGCTAGCCTAGCACACGGGGGGCTAGCACACCAGGACTATCCAGGGCCCAGTTGTTCCAAACTTTAAATCTGGATCAGAATGATTCTGTTTATTTTCTCTGATCCAGGATCAGATCGAGCTGGCTGATCTGATCCTGGATAACAAGAAAACATTTAAATCAGGATAATTCTCATTCGGATTAAAAGTTTTGAACAACTGGGCCCAGGAGACTAGTGGTGGTCTGAGCACAGAAACATCTTAATATAATAATATACGCCATTTAGCTGACGCTTTTATCCAAAGCGACTTACATTGCAGTGAGCGCGTACATTTTCAGTATATAATATATATTATGGTCCCAACAGGAATCGAACCCACAATCTAAGCATTGTTAGCGCCATGCTCTCCCAACTGAGCCACAGAGGACCATCTTTAGTCAAATTGGTGATCTCGCTATAGATCTCCTTCGCAGGAATAACACATTTATAATATGTAGTATTCTCATTCTTTGTGGGATTTGTGGAAGCGAAAACAAACAAATGAACAGTTTCTCCAAAAGCTACGAGAGGCAAAGCTGTGAGTCAGGATGAGTCAGAATCAAGACAGCGGGACGTAATGAAACTGTTAACAAAGTGGAAACTACACTTGTTGTTTTGTCACAAACTGAATGAAGTATTTGCAGTGTTTTTCCTTCTCAACCATCTCTGCCTCTTCAGGATTATGACAGGGCTGATTATGTAGCATGAAGGAGCGCAGCAGATGCTCTATTACCGCGATGTCCGTTGACAATTAGTCTCATTCTTCATAGCTCATTTCCCGTAAAGCGACGGCAGAAATTACACACAAGCTCCACGTTATTAATAGCGATGCTTCTCATGGAAATGAGTCACTAATTTCACCCAGAATGCCCAATTTTTATTCTAGTTCATTTTCAAATGAACCGTCGCAGTCTTTTATAGTTCATCTTCCCCTTATTGCTGCTACCACAAGATTGTATTGTATTAACTGAGATCAAAGCCTGATAGAGGAATACAAAGCAAGCGTTTATCACTACTTGACTCTTTTTTGTATATTCATACTTCAAACTAGATCTATCTGATATTGAGTTAGTTTCAGTAGTTCAAACATACACACACACACACACACACACACACACACACACACACACACACACACACACACACACACACACACACACACACACACACACAGTGTGAGTCTACAATACCAGTCAAATGTTTGGACACACTTTCCCATTCAATTGAATGGGAAAGAATGGAATGGGGGAGTGTGTCCAAACGTTTGACTGTCTGGTACTGTATATAATCTATTTATAACCATTTACATTGTTACCCAAAATCGTTAAGGATGTGCAAAAAGACAGTTAAACACATTTCTAGCAATGTTCTTTTTCTTCTTCTTCTTCTTCTTCTTCTTCTTCTTTTTCTTCTTCTTCTTCTTCTTCTTCTTCACATATTGAATATCTCCCTGTTGACACCACTGGGGGCTCAGCAGTCACATTGTAGAACACACATCTTCTTCTTGGTCTTTCTTGTCAGAACAGAGGAGAGCTGGGATGTGAGGGGCTGAGTGTAGAACGAGGCGCTGTGAACCAGAGACATGCCAGGTGTACGTCTCATTCCTTAAGCAGGGAGTGGAAGATAACAGGCCTTTCTTCTGGCCTGACTCACGCACCTGCTCTTCGCTGGGATGGCTGCTGGCTGACAAGCGCCTGTCGCCTCCTCTCTTTAATCTCTCTCTCTGACGGGGGAGTTTAGACGCTGTATTATGTTTGTGTTTTTCATTTTTTTAATGTATCTTTTTCTTTTTTTATTCACCCAGTAGGGAAATTATACCAAAGACTCCCATCCTGTAAGACGTCATGTTTTGTTAAGTACATGAATCCAACTGTGCGCAGTGTTAGAGGAGGGTGATGTTTTTGACTTCTCCTGGAGAATCTAGTTATACCAGCCGTGAGTCAGTCGGAGACCCCGTAGGATTAACCAGGAAGTAAACAGGGTTCTGAAGACTTCTCACAACACCATTCTGTCAATGGTTTCTCTGGCAAAAAAAGTTCTCGACTGTACAATTAATCTACAGTATTATGCTGAAGTAAGCTTGATGCTCACGGGCGCCCTACGTGCTCGTTACAGCGCTGTCATTATCACCTTTAATTGGAACAGGTGGAGGTGTATTTTAACACTAGACTCGATCAAATCTCAGGACCCTCCTTTCATGAATTTTCCTAAGATATGTGCGTTCTACCACCCCAGTATCCTTACATTTTCAAAATCACTCTAATAAGACAGTATAAAGCTGTTTTGCAGTTTTTCTGTGTAGGAGGCAGGTAAAAAAAAAGAAGCGCCCTCTAGTGATCTCTGTGTGTAAATAGCAGATTTACATTCTAAAAAGGGGGGTCTATTTGACCCCCAAGGCGGCTCTACTAGTAGGTAAAATAGGCACGGCTGTTGTCGTGTTAGCCCAAACTCCCCGGTCCTCCCAAGCTGCATGGTGTGCCCATTGTGTTCCCAGCGTACGGAGGGAGAGAGAGAGCGCTTTGAGAAGATGACCAGCCTGGATGCATTACTGTGAGACTGGTCAGGGTGCAATTGCTGATCCTGGGGATGAGATAAAGAGACGGGGGCCTGTCTGAAAAGCTGAAAAAAAGAGAGAAAGAGAGAGAGAGAGAAAAAGAGAGAGAGAGAGAGAAAGAGAGAGAGAGAAAGAGAGAGAGAGAGAGAGAGAAAGAGAGAGAGAGAAAGAAAGAGAGAGAGAGAGAAAGAGAGAGAGAAAGAGAGAGAGAGAAAGAGAGAGAGAGAGAGAAAGAGAGAGAGAGAAAAAGAGAGAAAGAGAGAGAGAGAGAGAGAGAAAGCCACGGCGCCAGCAGACACACTAGGAAGGTCAGCGGTTGAGGAACCAGACAGGCCCACTCTCTCTCTCCACAACGTCCCTACCACCTCCAGTGGTGGGAAGGACACAGGGGTTGGGGGGGGGTGTTGAGGGAGGGTGGGGGGGGGAGTGGAGTTGTTGGAAAGAACAAGCGAAAAAAGAGAAAAAACACTGATTAGGAAGCATGCCCCACTGATGGCGGCCTCAGCGTGTGACAGAGCCATTTTGATTGATTGGGAGATATGCAAACCGCCCTAATCCGCTGGACATCTTCATTATCTCTACCTCTGCATATGGTCATTTTAAGGACACGCTTATCTCCGGCCACAGAGAGAACCATGCCTCATATAGATTTATTTCCCCACGATTGTGCAGTAGGTGGAACACTGCTGCTGCTGACTCATTGTTACAATAATGTTCTATTGATGCCTGCATGCATAGCCTGTATGGAGATGATCAAATTGCTGTCAAGTTACTACGGTTACTGTCAAGTTACTAAGTTATCAAGTGAATTAAAGACAGTTTGCAGTTGTTACTATGAGTCAGCAGGTGCAAATGTATTAAAAACAACTATTTTGTAGTGCATATCAACTACACTATCCACTCTGTACTAAGTACTCCATATTTAATAGTCATTATG
>NC_137677.1:34933221-35085721 GCF_963989245.1 Nansenia antarctica | reverse complement strand
AGGATGTGCTCTCTCTCTCTCTCTCTCTCTCTCTCTCTCTCTCTCTCTCTCTCTCTCTCTCTCTCTCTCTCTCTCTTTCTCTCTCTCTCTCTCTCTCTCTCTCTCTCTCTCTCTTTCTCTCTCTCTCTCTCTCTCAAAATCCATCACTGAGGTCTGTCAGTAGTAACAAATACCATGCTCTTTCCTCACTGTCCCGTCATTATTTGACATTCTGGTGCTAAGAAGAAGAAGAAGGGTTTCTCGAGGTTCCACAAAGTTGTGCAAATGTTGAAATGGCAAAATAATAACAGCATCTGTCTTGTGTCAGGAGATATTGACGTAACGCTACAGATACCAAATTGTTTTGTGATGTGAAGTGTGTCTTGGAGATACCTCAAGCTCATGAGTCTGCAGGCCTCAGTGGCTTTAAGAGTTGATGTTTGATTCAAAGCAAACAGACAAGAGGAGGACTGAACGTTAGCAACGTGATCGAGTATGGAGACTATTGGATTGTAGCCACTGGTAGATACGTTTTGCGGTTGAACTATGCATGAAATGGATATACTTACTGTATATAGAAACATTCCATGCTCAAGGCAAAACTGATGATCATAGAAAAGGGAGAAGCACACTGGCTTTCTTGATACTTCACATTTATGTGGAAAGATACCGATGTTATGGTCGACAGATCTTCTTCAGTGTTCCCATCAGCAGACATGTGTTTTTATCCATTTGTATACACTCACAAAGACTGTCAAGAACAAAAACAAATACAGTAAAAACACATGTCAAACACAACGTTAGTAGCCAGTGTGCTCAAGTGTTACCTCTTCTAAGTCTGTGTTGACTCATGCATACTAAGGTGCGCTAACTGTCCTCAAACAATGACTTTCTTCACTGACCATCATAACACTGACCATAACATTGTACTTTTGTACTCAACTGAGGAGCCGATTTTCCTTGTCTCGACTGCTATCGACAGCGTCAAGACGGCCATATGAGGGGAGCTAGCAAAGAACGACCGGAAAAAAAACCTCAATACCCGTATTAAAACTACATGACCACCCCACCCAAATATATCTAAAGAATCTGTGTTCTTTTTCTACCTAGCCTGCAAAAGGTCACCCGTTCACCATTCTTATTCAATAAGTATTTACTGACCTTGTCACCTACTTTGTATACTTCTCAGAGGAACGAATTAAGATTCAAGGGGGCCTCAGTAATGGAAAAAGTGTTTTAATTTCCCCCTGACATTAAGGCGTTGTGCCTCATAGGCATTTGGCGGCACATTCACAGCGCCTGGTCCCCAGCTCTCCCCAAGTGCTCCCCGTGTTCCAGCTAAACACTTCAATCACCGCCAAAGATCAAAGAAGCTGTTAAACTAATCAAGTGGAGACACAGGAGATGAAGCTCCCAGTGTGTTCAGTGTTTTTCGTAGCACCACACCCCTCTCTGCCCATAACCCTATTAACACACAGTGTACATTCAACGAGGAGATTAGTAGGATCAATTGTCTGCAACATCCAAACAGCAAAACAATGATGGACTGTACCAAATGGACTGAATTGGAAAAAGAGCGTATTAAAAAGAAGAACATTCTGGCTTTCGGGCTTGTGAAGGAGATGTAAGCAGGACATTAAATACAGTGCATTAACTAGATATAATGCTGAACATTACAGAGACAACAATTCCTCAATGCATGAAATGTGTGACTGACCGACCGAATTTCATGCTGGAAATGTACTTTACAAAACAACAACAACTGAAGTTTATGTCCCATGGATTATCTTTATTTTTTTCTTCTCTTTTATCTTCTCATTTTACACAAACAAGGATGAAATTGGAGTGAGTCTGAGCTGAGGCTTCAGTAAACACAACGTTCCAAAATGGAGGCTGGGTGGGATAGATGTAATGCAGTTATTTAGTTACAGGGTTCCTACAAGTTTCAACAAGTCAAATTTAAGACCTTTTTAGACCTTTTTTAGACCTCTTTGAATATAATTTTAGACCTATTCACGACACCATATGATAGCTTTTTGTCATCCTCGAGGTGATGAAATTAGGGATTTCACTGCCATACAGACAAAAAAGGAAGCGAATTAGCATTTTCTCATTTTTAAGACCTAGCACCTCATTTTTAGACCGAATAACTGGAATGTGAGACCTTTTTAGGCCTTATAAATTGGATTGCTGGAGACTTTAAGGCTTTTTAAGACCAGCGCGGGAACCCTGTAGTTATTATTCAGTTATTTTCTGTAACATGTACATAGACAGAAGAAAAACAGTGTTAAGTGAGTCTTTATTAAAAAGAACAAAAACACACTGTAGGTGTCACACAGATTGGAGAACACTCACTTTGAAACCACCCTAACCCTTCAATAGAAAACACTGTTCTGTCATTGTGGAAACACTCTGCCAGGCAGAGTGAAGTAGGCTGTGATGTTTAATTTAAAATGTCAATGTTTCATCATACAATAACACCTCAATATAGACTCTTTTCTTCCTTTCACCGTCCCTGTAAAAGACTGCCATTGGATAATAACTTGTTACCAAGCAACAACAATAGCAAAAAAAAAAGCCCACGACAGAGAGAGAAGGTCTCAAGGCCTACGAGTCTTTCATTTTCCCCCCTGGAAATAAATCTCCAGGATCGATCACACCTAACTTTTTTAATAAAAATAAAAAAGTTTTGGCTAAGGATTTAGAAAAGCTGTGGGAATAGGAAATGACTTTGTTTGAATCCACTAGTACCACAGGAACGCATAAATATAGGAGAAAAATTAAGTAGAACATCATGTATTGGCGGGGAAGGTTTCCGGTTTCATTTGGGTTGAATATAGAAGTGTAATGTACTGGAAAAGAGGTTAATTTGACGGGTCCTTACATCTCCATCATCAATTAACGGAGGTTCTTGATGATGCCTGTGACGGCCTTGATGAACATGAGTTATGTAAATGACTGGTAAGGGGTCCCTCCAAACATATGTCTGTGTCGAAAACAATGACAACATTACTCTGGAATGAAGCAATTAATGGTCAAAGGCAGAGACTCTCATTAGTCTAATGGGACAATTACAACACCGATGGATGTAAGTGTGTGTTTAAGCTTTCACACTCCATATTGATTCATATGTCTATGCATGAATGATGTTGGGTCATAGGACTGCGTCTGCTTTTCATTTTGCGTTGTTTTGTTTTGGATATTTTCCCCTCTCCTCTGTTAACTACAGCTTTGACCTGTTTCACCACGACACCTGAACACATCTAAATTGGACATATATCTAAATTGAACACATCTAAATTAAACATATCTAAACTGAACACATCTTAATTGAACATATCTAAATTGGACATATCTAAACTGAACACATCTAAATTGAACATATCTAAACTGAACACATCTAAATTGAACATATCTAAACTGAACACATCTAAATTGAACATATCTAAACTGAACACATCTAAATTGAACATATCTAAACTGAACACATCTAAATTGAACATATCTAAACTGAACACATCTAAATTAAACATATCTTAACTGAACACATCTAAATTGAACATATCTAAACTGAACACATCTAAATTGAACATATCTAAACTGAACACATCTAAATTGAACATATCTAAACTTAACACATCTAAATTAAACATATCTAAACTGAACACATCTAAATTGAACATATCTAAACTGAACACATCTAAATTGAACATATCTAAATTGAACATATCTAAATTGGACATATATCTAAATTGAACATATCTAAACTGAACACATCTAAATTGAACATACTGTATCTAAACTGAACACATCTAAATTGAACATATCTAAACTGAACACATCTAAATTAAACATATCTAAACTGAACACATCTAAATTGTGTTTATATCCAGAGAAGCATAGAAACGACTAGTACTAAAACCAAAACAATAGGGGGAGAGAGAGAGAGAGAGAGAGAGAGAGAGAGAGAGAGAGAGAGAGAGAGAGAAAGAAAAAAAAAAGAGAGAGAGAGAAAGAAAAAAAAAGAGAGAGAGAGAGAGAAAAAAAGAAGAAGTTTTGATCAGATTAATACCGAAGGCATTGACAAGGCACATAAACTCTTTGGAAGCCTGCTTTGACTTTCCCTCTGTCAGTCCTTCCACTAGGAAGTTAATGATCCTGGCAACATGATGAATCACCCACGACAGCCCGCAGACCAGGCCTGACAACAGCCTGACACCTGCAAGTACCAACACAAAGAGTAATAGTCTCCGTATATATACCGGCTACCTGTAGGAGTCTGTTGTTCTGTCTGCCGCTGAGAGAAACTATGATTTTAATTAGAGAAAGAAGAAACACCTAGAGAGATACTGTAGGGGCCTTCAAGAGACGTTGAAGAGAGAGAGGAAAGCATCCGGAGGAGCCTGTTTGTTGTTGACTTCTAATCACTATTCTATGAAAACAACATGCAAAAAGGACTGAGCAGATAAGGAACAGGGTGGAATAGAAGCAACCTCTGAAGTGTACCAACTACCAAGTCAGAATAGTTTAAAAGAAGAAAGAAGAAAAAAAGGGTATATCTTATAAAGATAATACCCGTTTTACAGAACATGCTTTTTTAGTTTTTGCGTGCGTGGAGAAACACTCAGTAGAAAGAATAAATAACAATAATTCAGGAACAGCCGTGTCGTCGTGAAGCACCCATGAACTACACAACACTACACGTCGACTGTTTGATGAATCGCCAGGTTTAGGAAATAGCCCATGATACTTTGCATGTCATAGATAAATGGTAATCAATAGAATACAGCGTCTAAATGTTCATTGGTCAATGCTCTCTCTCTCTCGTCGACTCAAGAGGACACCGTCATCAGAAAGCGGTGACAAGGCTGGCAGATGGGGGGTGTCCTTTTACACAGGGTCTCCATAAAGCTTCTTCATGTGTGTGTGTGTGTGTGTGTGTGTATGTGTGTGTGTGTGTGTGTGTGTGTGGGGGGGGGGGGGTGTATGTATGTGTTGGTGTGTGGGTGGGTGTTTGTGTGGGTGGGTGTGTGTGTGTGTATGTATGTATCTATGTATGTGTGTGTGTATGTATGTGTGTGTGTGTGTGTATGCATGTACGTATGTATGTATCTATGTGTGTGTGTGTGTGTATGTATCTATGTGTGTATGTGTGTATGTGTGTGTGTGTGTGTATGTATGTATCTATGTATGTGTGTGTATGTATGTGTGTGTGTATGCATGTACGTATGTATGTATCTATGTGTGTGTGTGTGTGTATGTATCTATGTGTGTGTGTGTGTGTATGTGTGTGTGTGTGTGTGTGTATGTATGTATGTGTGTGTGTGTGTGTGTATCTATGTATCTATGTATGTGTGTGTGTATGTACTGTATGTGTGTGTATATATGTATGTGTGTGTATGTGTATGTGTGTGTGCGTATGTATGTATGTATGTGTGTGTGTGTATGTGTGTGTGTGTATGTACGTATGTATGTGTGTGTGTGTGTGTGTGTGTGTGTGTGTGTGTGTGTGTGTGTAGGGGGGGGTCTGATGTACGGTCCAAGGCCAGCTGTAGCCCAGGGAGGCTCCACTGGGCCATGTTCATATCTATCATCTGGCCTTCCCATATTAACGATGAGGTCATGACGTTGAGGGTCACGGAGTGACTGATAAAAAGGCGCGACACACCCTCTATTTATTATCACGCGCTCAACGTGAGCGATCGTAACTCTTTAGAAAAAGGGACACGATTTCACGCCCTGCTCTTGTGTCTTATGCTAAAAGTGGGATCACCATCGACACCGGGGCTCCGTGTAGGCTACTCATGTTCGTCATAAAACACCACCCAAGGATTTCATCTGATTGGCCCCTTTAGTTTTTAAACAGTCACTTAACATATCCCATGACCGTGGTCTTATGACCCTTGTTAACACTAGAACAGCCGTGCCTATTTTACCTACTATAAGAGCCGCCTCAAGGGGTCAAATGACCATAGTCTTTTACAGTGTTGGGCACGTTACTTTAAAAAAGTAATTAGTTATAGTTACTAGTTACTTATCCCAAAAAGTAACTGAGTTAGTAACTGAATTACTTCATTATAAAAGTAACTAGTTACTAGGGAAAGTAACTAGTGCGGTACTTTTTACCACGGTGAAGCGGGCTAAGTTAAGGTCAGTCAGCCAAATGTGACAAGGAAAAGCTTACCCACTGCCATATTAGAAGATAAATGTGATCTTCTTGTGAAGATAGATTTTTTCTGAGCAGGTTTCAGCAGGGAACTTTTCATATTTATTGCACTTCAACAGACCACAACTGGTAGACATATTGTACTTCAAGTATTTTCTTCATTACAAAAGTTAACAGTTAAACAATATGAAGTGCTTTTAAAGTAGTACTGAAATAGTGCCTGTACTTCCACCGTGAAAACGGCACGTTCACACTCGGGACTCGCCATTGCTGCGTGTATTTCTCTGATAGTTACAGTGTAATATCTATTATATATAATATATATATCATTGCTTTGCTATCTCTCTGATAGTTTGAGTGTGTGTGTGATGCTGTGCGCGCATGTGGTTTGTGTGTAGAAACATCCGCACAACACTGAACTATGGTTGGCTTACCATGACATTTTCTCTACCATAGCCAATCATGATCACTTGCGCGGTTGTCTCGCCCCTCTCCTCCCAGCTGTGACTGAGGTCGGATGACAATGAGAAGCTTCAGTAGTAACTAGTAACGCGCCGCATTGAATTACCAGTAACGGTAACGGCGTTATAACGATGGAAATAGTAATCAATTAGATTACCCGTTACTGAAAAAAGTAACGCCGTTAGTAACGCCGTTTATTTTAACGCCGTTATTCACATCACTGGTCTTTTACAATGGGAAGCTGTTACTTAGAAATAAATACCACTAGTTGGCGCACATGTAAATTAGCCTCCTACACAGAAAAAACTATATAATAGCTTTATACTAGCTTATCCTGATGTGATGTAAGGATACTGGGTGGTAGAACGCACATATCTAGAAAAAGTCATGGAAATGAGGGTCCTGAAATTTGATCGAGTGCAAAGATATACATTTATTTTTACTCACATAGTCAAATGACCCCCACCCGTGGCTGTTCTAGTGTTAACCTACGTTAAGCGGATACACATCTATCCTGAGGAAGGGTTAGGTGCAGCAAGACAGCGTATATGTGTGTACACGTTCTAATGCTTTGGTCCTCATATTGGCAACCAATCAAAATGTTCGGACTTGTCTTTCGAAACACGTAACTACAGTTCAACGTTGTTGAGAATCACAACACAAGCTCGCTTGTCAAGCCAAAATACTGTACAACGCAATGGATTCGGTGAGTAATCCCCATTGCTACCTAGTTAACTATAACACTACTTTACATTGTTAGCAGGCTCACAAAACAAGCTGTGTTAGTTGACTAGCGATGTGTCAATGATTTTCAACAACGCGGAAATGTATTCACATTTTTCGAAAGAAAACTCAGATCATTACATCGGATCTCGATATGAGGACCAAAGCATTAGAACATGTGACATATACACTCAATGGACACTTTATTAGGAACATCTGTACACCTGTCATCTTTAAAAAAATCATGTCTATTACTTGCTGTGGTAAAACATAAATCATAAATTTGCCAACTCCCGCCATTGTAAGTCATTGAATGTCATTCAGTCACAGTCGGTCAGTCAGTCACTGTCAGTGAAGCGTTGTTTGTTTGTCTGAGTTTTCAAAGGGGCCGTGGCTTAGCGATAGGTCCATAGAACACCTGTGAGATGTGGTAGAACGGAGATTCACAGCTTGATGAAAGTGCAATCTGCAGGAATTGCATAACGCAATCATGTCATCATGGACCAGAATCTCAAAGGGATGTTTTCAACATCTTGTGGAATCAATGCCATGAAGGTTTAACATGTGTGTATATAGCGCCTAGCGCAGACAGCAGCCTAGCATTGGCGCGACTATATGAAGTCATCAGTGGCCAACAAAGCACTGATCCACAGGCTATTCACATCATAGCAGGGGACTTCAATCATGTCGACCTGAAGGCAGTACTACCCAAGTTCTATCAGCATGTGAAATGTGCAACGAGAGGAGAAAAAACACTGGATAAGGTATACACCAACATCAAACGTGCTTACAAGGCTAGTCCGCTAGCTCATCTAGGCATGTCTGACCATGTGTCAATCCTCCTGATTCCTGCATACACTACAATGGGGAAAAGTGCTCCCATCACCACTAAGACTGTCAGAACCTGGCCAGAAGGGTCCGCTCCACTGCAGATCTGCCTAAATGACACCCTATGGCAGGAATATGAGCATGAGGACCTGGAACAGTACACGTCGTCGGTTCTGAACCACATAGTGAACTGCACCAACTCAGTCACCGTGGACAAACGGGTCCGGGTCTACCCCAACACGAAGCCATGGATGACTGGGAAGGTCCAAAAACTGATCAACGAGAGGGACAACGCCTTCTTCGCAGGGAAGAGCACACCGCTGTACAGCTCCACCAGGGCCAACCTAAAGCGCGGCATCAAAGCGGCCAAGGCAGAGCACAGAGAGAAGATTGAGGAATGCCTCCTGAGCAACGACTCCAGGCGGATGTGGCAGGGGGTTCAGCAGATGACAAACTTCAGAGCCAACAGGCTCACAGCCGCAGAGGACGACCCCCTGCTGGCGGGAAAGCTGAACACCTTCTACGCCCGGTTCGACGAGGGGCGAACGGAGGTAACCGCAACACAAACACCACTCTCTCCAGCTCTCAGCAGCCTCACCCTCACAGAGCATGAAGTGAGACGCGTACTGAAGGCGGTGGACCCCAGGAAAGCCTCGGGGCCGGATGGCGTCCTGGGACGGGTGCTGAGAGACTGCGCCGACCAGCTGGCCGGGGTTTTCACCAACATCTTTAACCAGTCCCTGTCCCAGGCCACCGTCCCACCCTGCCTGAAAACCTCAACTATCATCCCAGTCCCGAAGAAAAGCACGGTGAGCTGCCTAAACGACTACCGCCCGGTGGCACTCACACCAATCATCATGAAGTGCTTCGAGAAACTAGTCCGGGCCCACATACTCACACGCCTCCCGCCCAACCTGGATCCATACCAGTTCGCCTACAGAGCCCACAGGTCCACAGAGGACGCCATCGCGACGACTCTCCACGCCACTCTATCCCACCTGGAGAGGGGAAACAGCTACGCGAGACTGCTCTTCGTGGACTTCAGCTCCGCCTTCAACACCATCCTTCCAGACAGGCTAGTGACCAAACTACTAGACCTGGGTCTATCACACTCTATATGTGCGTGGATCAAGGACTTCCTGACCGACCGCCCCCAGAGGGTGCGGGTGGGCCCCCACACCTCCACAGCCCTCAGCCTCAGCACTGGGTCCCCCCAGGGCTGCGTGCTAAGCCCCATCCTCTACAACCTCTACACCCACGACTTCACCCCCGTCCACCCCAGCAACTACATCGTAAAGTTTGCAGACGACACCACCGTGGTGGGATGTATCTCGGGGGGGGGGGGGGAGGCGGCGTACAGGGATGAGGTAGAGCAACTGAGCAAGCTGTGCAAGGTTAACAACCTGCTGCTGAACAAGTCAAAGACCCAGGAATTCATCGTAGACTTCAGGAGGAAAAAGTCTGAGATCCAGCCCCTGCTCATCGACGGAGAGAGCGTGGAGAGAGTCTCAACCCTCCGATTCCTGGGACATCACATGCGGGATGACCTGACCTGGAAGGACAACACAAAAGGCACCATCAAGAGGGCACAACAGCGGCTATACACCCTGAGATGCCTCAGGAAAGAACACAACAAGCAGGAGATACTGGTGGCCTTCTACCGCGGCGCAGTGGAGAGCATCCTCACCTACGGCATCTGCAACTGGTTCTACAGCTGCACAACAGCGGAGAGAAATGCGCTACAGAGAGTCGTGAGAACAGCACAGAAGATCACCGGCGCCCCCCTTCCCTCTCTGGAAGAGCTGTACAACACACGCTGTCTCAGGAAGGCCTCCAAGATCTCCAGGGACCCGACCCACCCTGGGCACGTACACTTTATCAGGCTGCCCTCGAAAAGGAGGTACAGGACCCCGGCCGCTAAGACAAACAGACTGAAGAACTGCTTCTACCACAGGGCCGTCCAGGCCCTGAACACAGCAAAGACCTAAGTTCTGGGCCCTGGACAGTCTGGACGGATTGTATGGCAGCTGCTGGACTGAAAAAATCAGGTGTAGTGCTGAGGCACAAACATGTACATTTCAAGCCTGCAAACTGTGACACTTTAAATAACGTGAAAAAATACTATTGTGCAATATGACAACCCTAGTTGACTATCTGTGCAGTATAGTACAGTGGATTGTGTACATAGCCTTTATTTATGTAAACCAGCTCCTTACCTTCTTGTGATTTTATTCTTTTTCTAAAAGTTTTTTTTTTTTCCTTTCCTAACACCAGGGGAGCCACCCCTCCTAAATGTCGTTGTTTGGTACCTGTACTGTAGCAATGACAATAAAGTCCATTCATTCATTCATTCATTCATTCATTCATTCATTCAAGGTTTGAGGCTATTTTGAGAGAAAAGGGAGGCCCTACCCAGTATTAATATAGTGTTCATAATAAAGTGAGTGTATATATAAGTACAGTCACTATACAAATATGTATGGAACTAAACTAATGGACAACTAAGTATTATTTCATATTGCATCGCATAGTATGGTATGGCATGGTATAAGTATCATATGGTGAACAAGCGTATCGTACTGTATTCTAGAACTGTATGCTCCATGGGAGGTCAGTCAGCCACTAGCAAATCTATTGGGGCTGATCTGTTTAATCCAGGCCTATTGCCGTGGATTGAAGACCCATCTCTTCAGGCTACCTTAACTGTCCCTCCCAAATGGTAAATGGACTGCACTTATATAGCGCCTTTTTTGCTGCTCCAAAGCGCTTTACAACGGCCTCTCATTCACCCATTCACACACACATTCACACACCAATGGCGGCAAGCTACCATGCAAGGCGCCGGCCCGCTCACTGGTAGGGCTTTCACACCGGCAAAGAACCGTGCCGGTTCGCGTTTGGAAACCTCCGAACGTTGGCGCTGCCTGGCGAACGAGCCAAGTGTATGAACGCGGGCTCGTTCGCCAGACAGCGCCAACGTTCGGAGGTTTCCAAACGCGAACCGGCACGGTTCTTTGCCGGTGTGAAAGCCCTATGGGAGCAATTTGGGGTTCAGTGTCTTGCCCAAGGACACTTCAACATGTGGCCAGCCGGGGCTCGAACCGCTGATCTGCCAACCTTGTGATTATTAGACAGCGGCTCTACCTCCTGTGCCACAGGCCCCCCTAAAGACCTCTTCATACTCACTACTCCCATGTACAGTTTCTCTACTGTAAATAATAATAATAATAAAAAAGTAATCCTTCCTTTCTCTAGCATTGTGACTGCCAATGGCCCCCGTTCCTGGCATAGATTTGTTTTTCCTATGATGACTGACAGATAGATGATTCACTTACTTTAGACAAAAGTACTTGTAAGTCGCTTTGTATAAAGGCGTCTGCTGAATGCCAAAAATATAAATGTCTTGTAAACAGTTATTAAATTGTTGTTAAATCAAAGCACACACATAACAGAGATCTTGGATCAGGCTTGTCGTGTGTGTGTGTGTGTGTGTGTGTGTGTGTGTGTGTGTGTGCGTGTGTGTGTGTGTGTGTGTGTATGTGCGCGTGTGTGTGTGTGTAAATGTAGAGTGTGACAGAATAGCTCCCACACATACAGCCGTGAAGGAAGCTTACATGATGACTCTCAGATCGAACAAACAAACAAAACAACAACTATGCAAACTGGGAAACGCTCGTGTGATCTAACTAGCAGGTAACAAATGAACACCACTTACCAACAGACACATCATCAATGACTTGAATTGTCTTATTACCATAGAGATGACTGCAGTGTGCCGTGTGTCTCACTGTCATTTTTAACCAGTCCAGTGACAGGCAGGCTGTGTGTGTGTGTGTGTGTGTGTGTGGGTGCGTTTATGTGTGTGTGTGTGTGTGTGTGTGTGTGTGTGTGTGCGTTTATGTGTGTGTGTGTGTGTGTGTGTGTGTGTGTGTGTGTGTGTGCGTGTATGTGTGTGTGTGTGTGTGCGTGTATGTGTGTGTGCGTGTATGCGTGTGTGTGTGTGTGTGTGCGTGTGTGTGTGTGTGTGTGTGTGTGTGTGTGTGCGCACACCTTGTCATTAGCCAGCGGGGGATGGGACGGACGGACATATGGTTTCATCACCATTTCAGAAAAAAAGCTTGTGTTGGCTGACGATGGTGGTGTGAATTTTGTGTGAATTATTAGTTGCTGTAGATGAGTGAATTCTTGAAGAAAGGGATTAGGTTGGGTGGAAAGATTGGAAACATTGGCGACACTTGTGGTTGGCGACACCATAAGTTACTCTATAGCTGTGTAATAACATTGTAATTACTACATTAACCTCTAGTGTTGTTACATCACATAAGACTTTGGTAATAGCTTTCTTTCTTATAATATTTTTTTTTAGGGCATTTCTGCTTTATTGGGATAGAGACAGTAGAGATTGACAGGAAAGATGGATGAGAGAGAGGAGGGATGACATGCAGGACATGTCGACAGAAGGAATTTAACCGGGGACCCTGCGATTACATGGCTGATGCCTTAATGTGCTACGCCACCGAGTGCCTCAGGTAAATGGACTGCACTTATATAGCGCCTTTTTTGCTGCTCCAAAGCGCTTTACAACGGCCTCTCATTCACCCATTCTCACACACATTCACACACCAATGGCAGCAAGCTGCCATGCAAGGCGCCGGCCGGCCCGCTCACTGGGAGCAATTTTTGGGGTTCAGTGTCTTGCCCAAGGAGTAGGACACTTCGACATGTGGCCAGCCAGGGCTCGAACCGCTGATCTGCCAACCTTGTGATCATTAGATGGCGACTCTACCTCCTGCGCCACAGCCGCAATAGGTAACAGCTTCATAGTACTGTTAGTACTGTACTGAGTTTAATGTTTCCTGTAATAAGTGGAGTACTGAACAATCTCAGTTTCACTTGTGTGTAATAAAAACATCTCTTCTGGATGTGTCTCTACGGCGGGGGTGTTGATAGAGAACACACTGCGTTACTTGACGCCCACCTAACCTGACCTTATGCTTCACCTCCTCCTGCATGACACCTGAGTGGCGTAGTCGGCGACGGATGGATGAAGGCGGTAATCACACCGACACATTCTCTTAATCGTTCTCTGTGAATGTCAGCATAGATCACAAATTAACCTGTGGCAGGTTCGCTGATGTTCCCATAAATAAAAGACCCCTAGTCTTGTGTGTCTGGATATAGTTCAGCTTGATTACAGGATAATGTCCACTTACGTCAGGGAGCCCGGATGCGTTACGGCTCACAGATCTGGACCTGGAAGGTCACGCGGAGCCAGAACAAGAGGAGTCGTCTGAACCTGATCAACATATCATTTCGTGTGGGCCTTGGGAATAACACTTCTCTCTTAATCAAGTTACTTTGACCACTTTGAGGAGATCATAATCTGAATCGCTTTATGCATGGAACATTAGGTCTTATTATTTTCTTTCTCGAAAATTCGCGAGCTTAGAATTAAAGGTTCTATCTCCGTTTAGGGTAGTTCAGAGATATTGAGTGTCAAAGTTTTTACATTCCATTATGTTTTGTGAGATGGAACCTTTGTATGTTATTGATTACTAACTAAAATACTTCAACATTTTAAAAATAACACCACACAGGCATTAATAAACACCTAATGGTTCAGATTATGTAAAAAACTAAATTTTGACCAAAAATGGAAATAGAACCTTATAATTCTAACGTCACGGATTGTTATTCCCAACAAACACGGCTTATTTTCCATTTGATTAAAACCCCTCACATTCCTGTATATGGTTTTCATATCTCTAGTCTAGTGGGGGCCAGCAGCCTCCTAACTCAACCGACTGCAACCCTATCTGTTTCCCTTTAGTTCGTCTTACGAATTTCAAACATGAGAGGAATCATTGTCTGTCCGCCTGAGTACTCCTCTCTCCTCTCCCCCCCCCCCCTCCCTGCCCCTCTTTCTGTCTCTCTCAGTCACGGGGGGTGGGGGGGGGGGGAGTTCTGCTCCATTTGAGTCGGCATCCTGCGAGCAGCCGCCGAGATGTGTGAGCGAGTGAGGGAGGGAGGGAGGGAGGGAGGGAGGGGAGGGAGGGAGGGAGGGAGGAGGCCTGTGTGAGAGGAGGAGGAGGAGGGAGGGGAGGGAGGAAGGAGGCCTGTGTGAGAGGAGGAGGGAGGGGAGGGAGGGAGGGAGGAGAACTGTGTGAGAGGAGGAGGGAGGGGAGGGAGGGAGGGAGGGGGGAGGCCTGAGTGAGAGGACGAGGGGAGGGAGGGGAGGGAGGGAGGGAGGAGGCCTGTGTGAGAGGAAGGGAGGAGGCCCGTGTGGAGTCTGCGGGAGTCTGGTCCGTCCTGCCTCTCCTCTGTTTCCATTAGCAGGCCAGTCACAGCGCTGCGGCAGCGCGGCGGAGCGGAACCTCGCCGCGGCCCGTGGGGACTGTCAGGAGGAGTGACGGAGACGGATCGCAGGTGGACCCGGAGCAGACCTGCCATAGATTAACTCGTCCGCCAGCAGGAGGAGGAGAGGAGAGTCTCCATTCGCAGCCGGCCCGGCCCCGGCTCCCATCTCCCTCCGTTTGTTTTCCAGCTCCTCTCCTAAGAGATAATTTTTCTAATTAACCTTAAAGATCATCGGTTGAAGTCTCTCCTCCTCAACCGACGACGTTGCGGTCCTCCTCAGTCCTCCGCCTTAGTAGAAGATCGAGAAGAACGAACGAAGAACTGCCAGGAAACTGCTGCCTACCCCCCCCCCCCCCCCCCCGCGGCCCCTCTACCCTCCACCGTCCCCCACCCGCCAGCCCACCCCACCCCATCCCCACCCCCCCCTGGATGTTTACAAAATAACAATGCTTTTCTTCCGCCTCTCCGCCAGCGAGCTCAGGTGGAAGGTGGAAGCGGCGTCCTTGACCGTTACTGATGGCATCTGGGTTCACACCTTTTGGAGAGTGGACGTGCTGTGTGTCGGCAAACACACACGTTTGATGTGCCACGGTGTTTATAAATGGACTGCGCTTATATATAGCGCCTTATTCCAAAGCGCTTTGCAACGGCCTCTCGTTCACACACACACACATACACACACACACACACACACACACACACACACACACCAATGGCGGCCAAGCTACCGTGCAAGGCGCCAGCCCCGCTCATTGGGAGCAATTTTGGGGTTCAATGTCTTGGCCCAAGGACTCGTCGGCACGTGGCCAGCCAGGGTTCGAACCGCCGTTCTGCCGACCTTGCGATCATTAGACGCCGGCTCTACCTCCTGGGCCACAGCCGGCCCTCTAGCCGCCCCCTTTATGCTGTGTTTCTCCATTCGTAGAAGAACGTTACAGATGACCCCTGATCTCTGCTTCATCAGACCAATGCATGTAAAACTAACAGTACAATAACAACAACAATACAAGTAGTGGAATCACATTGTAGTATCCCATATTATACAACGGATAGATCCGGTCCATTGTCTCTATTGGTCAGTTTGCGTTCCAGCCGTGCCGATATCCATGATACGATTACGCACGGCTAAATGGAATGTTGACACATCTTTTCATATTACTCAGCGTTTGTATATTATTATTACCGTTATCAAAGTTACGTTATTAGCATTGCTTAGCAACCGATAAACAACTGTTCAGCGGATGAATACACTCACAATAAAACATAGTTCCATAGTTGTATAAAAACAGTTGTATAAAAGCGTTATGGAACGAGAAGCCGTGGTATATCGTGGATATTGGCACAGCTAGACGGAATGAATTTATTGAATTGACACTGTCACCAATGCACCAATCCACATAATCCACATAACACAGTATATATATGACATTAAGCTGACGCTTTTATCCAAAGCGACTTACATTCCAGAGAGAGATATTCTCTCTCGGTTTCAAAATAAGAGCGCAGGGACACAAGTATCTTTAACCACTCCCATCTAAAGTATGTTTTTCCCTTCACATTCATTTAGACAAAAATAAACGTCCATACCACATTCCTCCTCACCTCTACACCGTGCGTATTGATCGTATTCGGTTGTTAAATGTGACGTTTAGCAATTTCCGGGTCCAAACTAAAAATTCCCTGCACCAGAGTACCAGTGTACTAAAGCGGTAGAATGACAGTTCAATCGTTTTTAAACTCGGATCTATTCATACAACAAGGGACACAGCACTTTCCTGTTTTTCCCATATTGTCAGCGTCTTTGAGCCTCGGAAAAGCGCTATACAAATATAATGAATTATTGTTATTACTCCGGCATTTCGAAGAGAGTGCCTCAGCCAACGTTGGACCCGGAAACACGTCACGACTTAACAACCGAATTCAGACAGAAAGAGACAAAAAACACATTAACGAAGCACAATCAACTCTGGTCCCTGCTAGCAGCAAGGAGGGTCAAACGCCTGACTAGAGGAGTACTATAGGCCATTTGTGACACAGTCTGATCATTTGGTCCGCATGTCGGCAACCAATCAAAATGTTCAGACTTTTATTTTGAAACACGAACTACGTTTCAACATTGTTGAGAATCACAACACAAACTCGCTAGTCAAGCCAAAATACTGCAACAACGCAATGGATTGGGTGGGTAATCCCCACTGCTACCTAGTTAACTAGAACTAAAAAGAACACTACTTTACATTGTTAGAAGGCTCACAAAACAAGCTGTGTCAGTTAACTAGCGACGTGTCGTTGATTCTTAACAACAACGTGTCATCGATTTTCAAATTTTTTGAAAGAAAAGTCTGATAATTACATCGGATCCCGACATTAGGACCAAAGCATTAGAACGTGTCACATATATGGTCCCAGCGGGAATCAAACCCACAACCTAAGCGTTGTTAGCGCCGCCATGCTCTACCAACTGAGCCACAGAGGACCACGAGGCGTCTCTCGAGATGCGACCGGCATTTAATGTCCGGCCTCATATTTCACCAGCCGCCTGCCCCCGGGGACGTGGCCTACGCTTTCCCTGCAAATAAATCCAAAATGGGGATCCCAGGAAGATTTCCCTGAGCCTGGAGAGGTCTACGCTTTAGATTAAAAAATGTGCAATTCTGTTGCCATCTGGCAGGGGAGAAGGAATTTGAGAGCTGTGCGTATGCCAGGGCAATGCCACATCTTGGAATGGGCTGTTGCTTTCTAAATGGCTTTGGGCTGTATGTCCTCTCTGTATTTGTGCGATGGCATTAGCTTGTTTTCGATACCCCCCCCCCCCAGCCCCCCCCCCCCCACACACACACACACCTCCCTCTTTTTTTCCAAAGTTTAAAAAGTAATCTTGACTCAGAGCAGACTGTTATGATAAGAAATCTTAACTGGGTCAAGGACTTGGAGTAAGTCATTCAGCAGTAATTACTGCACTGAACTGCACTCAGCAATCCACCGCTGTTCGAACACAAGCCTTACCATGAGCTTTGAGATAGAAATCCACTCCAGGATTTGGGAACCCATTGTCTCTGACTCCGAGCCTCACGAGTCAAATCATTTTCCTGGTATTTTGTTTCCTTTGAGAAGCTGAGTGTGTAATTAAGCTCGCTGAGCTATTATCCACACACAGGGGAGCGCAGAGGGGAAAGAACCGGCTATTCACCTACACTACAGTATAAATTGTCAGTTCAGTGAAACTGAAATGTATTTAAATAATAGGACCTATTGACATATCAAACAATGATACTTGAGCCATACTGTGCAGGCATTATGCAATGTTGCTGCCTCCTTGC
Source organism: Nansenia antarctica (assembly GCF_963989245.1). Classification (NCBI taxonomy): domain Eukaryota; kingdom Metazoa; phylum Chordata; class Actinopteri; order Argentiniformes; family Microstomatidae; genus Nansenia; species Nansenia antarctica. Next base: position 35,067,886 of record NC_137677.1, on the reverse strand, counting down.
TTGATACAATTATTGAACAATTGAAAGAACTAGTCTTTCAGAACTAGGCATTTAATAATAATAACCAATATCCTCAATAACATTAGTATTAGCAAATATGTTTGTTCATCATCTCCTTGTCTTTAATGTATATGCATTAACATATATATATTTTAAAATATGTCATAAAAAAGTAAACAGTTCCATTATGCCAAGTTAAAAGCTAGATCCATAAAAAAAAACATTTAGGTTCTTCATTTTAAGTGGCAACCGTGTGAACGCTGCAGTATGAAATGTATAATCCTTCCCTGTAAGAAGATGATATGTGAAGTCAATGTAGCAGAACACCTTAAACAATAAATAGGGTATGCCTACGGTGACTCTGTTCTTCTACAGCTCGCTAAAAAGCCTCTGGCCGGGCATTTGAAGTTTCTAATCCGGCGCTTCAGAGACTAAGGTCACCTTTCTTCCTATTTTTTTTATTTGCTCTCGCTTAGTTATGGCAACCCCCTATTTCACACACTATTAAAAGAGATCTGCTAATGCGCGAAGTCCCTGGCTCCTGGAATGGAAAACGATGACATTTCTGAATTCTGTCTTTCGAAAAAGACCTTAGGCGTCTTGTGCAGGTTTATGACCCTAAGATTAGTCACTTTTTGGAGCTGGATGTACTGCCCGGGGCTATTTCGGCGAGAAACTGATTTTCATATTGATGTGCGACGTTGAGCTCTCTCTAGTCCACATATTGGCTCATGCATCACCTGGACTGTGCAGCTGTCAAGCCTCACTGATAGCAAGTGAGGCAGACAATTCCTCCGTTAATAAATAAACTAGTTTGGCCGCTGCTGGTGTGTACGTATTCCATTCCAGGCTTCCTCCAGGCATGGTGATACACAACACACACATTAATTACCATTAAGATTGCATGTGTTTCAATCACAACACATTGTTCTCGCGCCCTCTCCTCTTGATTCAACACACGACATGATTATGACTGTTTTTCTACGTTCATAACTTTAAATGCAGATTAATGAAACATTCTTCCATCATATTTGTTTTTTTTATGCTGAGCTGCCATTAATTTCCCGGTGCTAGATGGGGTTGTGAATTAATGATGATGTTTCATTGTGACATATTCTCATTCATGTTACGCTGCTACAGCGTACTGTAGCTGTCGCCTCATGTCTCCCAGGTCAGAATCTATTTATATCAGACACAAAGGTTTATGCAGTTTCCTGCTGTAACAGTTTCAACTTTTGTCTTGTGAGATGTGGAACACTACTCCATGTTGACATTTACATCCCCCCACATCCCCCACATCTCACAGCAGCATGTGTCACTTGCCTTACAATAAGGTAAAAATAGAGACATATCTACTGTAAATATATAATTCACACTACCAGTACTACTGCCTCTGTAATCCATGTCAGGGAGAAAAGCGCCGGCTGAGAATTACATGAAGCTGAGCCTTGCGTGTGTTAGAGAGAGGGGGAGAGTGAGGGGAGATGTGTGTTAGAGAGAGGGGAAGAGTGAGGGGAGATTACCCGGGACCAGATGAGTCTTTCTCGGAGGGAAGGGGCCCGTGCTGCACCACGCCCCAGGGCCCCAGGGCTAGCAGCAGGACGTCTGCTGTCTGCAGCCCCAATATCACACTCCCTGTCTCTGAGTATCTGAGAGATGTCAGGTTTAGGACAGGATAGCTTCTTTCTGTTGTTGACTATGATGACATTTTCATGATAATCTATCATAATATAGTAAATTGACATTTACATTAAAAAAAACCTTTAGATTGACTGCTTTGTTCTGTAATGCAGCGGAGGCCTCTGTGTTTGCCCCCATCATGCAATGCAACATCCCAATGTTACACCCATGTCATTTGCAGCAACAATGTCTTGCAACAAACCCTCTGTCCAAATGATATTAAAGAAAACATGAACGTAGGATCAGCATTTTTCAAAAGCAACATTGTTTTCATTATATTCTCAGTGAAATTGACAAATCTCATTTAAAACACAATTACTGTACATACATGCGTCCATTACATGAACACTCAGGAAGAAAAGACAGTCACACGTACCAGGGGGGGGGGGGGTTGAGACACCACGGCAAGTGTCCAGCTAGCTTGTGAGCTATGACTCCTGAGGAGAGAAACCAGGCTGCTTGGCTATCTGTACAGATTGCACTTTATTGAACCAAAGCTTGTCAGCATTTTTGGGGAAGCTGGTAAAATATAATTGTGTCATCCTTTATAAAGCAGTGCTGGGATGACAGCGTACAGAGGAGGCTCATTACTCTGTGCTTTATTGGGGTGTGAAGATGGAACATTCTCCTTTGTGATGAATAACGTCTCTCTCGCCCCGAGTCAAGGTAAAACACACAATGGCAGTGTGCCTCACTAGATGTGCATGGATCATTTCAAATGGAATCCGTTCAGCTGAGGGATTAAGCTCGGTAGCCGTAATGGCTTTTTATCGGACTCTCATCAATACGCACATTGATCCACAGAGGCAGAATCGACGTATGTGAGAACCAGGAAAGATGGTGCAAACATGCATATTTGACCACCGCCAGGAAACAAATGCATGCGGGGAGAGAGTGACAAGGCTCCATCAGTCATGACCTGTGTAACCCCCCGCTGCGGGGTAACCGCCGATGAACGTCAACATGGAAAATAGGGGAAAAGGTGTGTGGAAATGTTAGTGTTCTAAAATGTCTTGGCCGATAAACCGTTATATACTGTACTGTAAATTGAATGTTCAAGGTTTGAGGAGCAATTCATTTCTATACCTATTGTTTTCATATATAGGCTTGGTCATTCCACGTTTCACGTTCCACATTTAGATCATGGGAAATCATGGGAGCATGGGAACTCCTCTCCTCGCTCAAACACAACTGATGAGTTTCAGAATGAAGGTGTGTGAGTTTCCTAAACGAGACAGTAAACAGCCGCCTCCACCTGTGATATCACTGTGTCAGGCTCTAGCAGCCATCTTTGTTAGCGCTAGGTCCCCTGGAGCGTTGTAAACAGGTTTTATAGATACGAAACAGGTTCATTTGACAATCCAACAGAACACTTCATTAGATTTAGGTTTTGCTTGGAAACACCGAAGCGATTCGAAATGAAAAGGAGGATCCGGGGGATGGTGATTAGATGTTATTAAGGAGAGGGGGCCACTCTCGAGACCCGTCCCTTTAAATAGTGCATTAAGTTTGAAACTTAATTTCCTATATGCACAATTTAGCTCGTTCCCACGAGAGGGAAGAGATTTAAGATCCGCCGCATGGGTTTGAACAAAGAAATTGCATTTAATAAAAAGCAAAGTTTAGACGCAACTTGATTAATAAAGTATAATAGAGGCATGGGAGATCTGTGGGGAAATGGAAGGGCCTGGTTTGTTACGGGGGATAGGGCTTAAACACAGATAATCCTTCTGTTGGTAATAACCTTTGGAAACATCTTAGTGTGTCGAGTTTGGGTCTTTGGTGGAGAAAAAGTGTCGTTAGCTCCTTTGTCGAGCAAAGATGAACTGACGCCGTTATCAGTCATGCTAATGCATGATAATGTCATGCTAATGCGCTACACATTTTCAAATTGCATCTTTCTCATTGATGTTTTTAAGATGTTAAAACACGATCGATGAGAAAAATGCAATTTGAAATGTTGTAGTTTATATAAATCGCCTGTTTTAGTTTTTCTTACAAAGAGTACAACTCAAGTTAAAACACAATATGCTACGTGTGAGAGGAATCCGAGTTTTATGCCAGGCTCCAGCCCCAGCCCTCCTCTGTGATGAACACCACGGAGGGTAATTAAGGAGGATGTTGCCCACAGCTCGAGCTCAGTATTGACAAAGTGAACCTCTGACACTGTCTCTTTAATTAAAAGAGCAGAAAGAACAGGTTCGCCTTAAGACTGTGGCTCCAAGCCCAAATTAATGAGCTTCTCCACACATTTTATCCCATTTTTCAGACACACAGGAACATTTTCTCCTGAAGTTTTAGTTAATTTCTCTTATTTTTTTTTTTCTTTTCTTTCTTTCCGCGAATGAGACTCACTCACACGAAGAAAGACCTGGGAAAAAAATAAATGTGATTGATGAATTTCAAAATAGATATTCCGTTTCATCTCATGGATCAAGATATGACCTGGGATCAATTAATAACGTTGATAACACGGTTCATATTCAACAAACCAGATTAAATATATGACATGCTAGAACAAATATGCCGAGCCACAATAACACCCGGTATATCACTATCACCACTATCTGCCCTAATCTCCTGTATTCACCCACAGAAGAATGAGCCTTCTGAGGCAAATGTGAGGCCGGGTTTCACTAGATTAATGAGGCAGACAAAAGGTAAACTTGATTACAGCACAGTGGGCCCATTCCACCTCCTTTCTGATTTGTAGTTAATCACCCAGGATAGATTTAAGCCCTTTGAGCCCGCTGGTAGGATCTCACAAGACCCTGTATGACTTGCCCCAGCCAACCAGACTCAAAGCTAAAGGGAGGGGGAAAACCCCTGTAGCTGGAGGAGAGAGACTCTCCACCTCGTTGGTGAGTGATTTAATTGACGCCTTCTCCAGAAGAGGAGAGAAACAAAAAGCCCAGGAATCGTCAATCAAAGCCCCCCCCCCACCCCACCCTGCCTATATTCCACCGGGCCCACAGAGGGGACAGGGGGCACTATATAACTGCAGCTGCTAAACAGTACTAATTCCCCCAGAATGAAATACTCTACAGAGGCCAGCCGTTTACAGGGTTCGTATCAGGGTTGTATTTCAAGGCTGCGCTTCGGCCTTTTCCCCATTAAACTCCATTTGATGTATTAAAGGGGGCCAGTTTATGTCCTGCTCGCGTCTCGGACCGTCACCTATCACGCATCTCTGACATGATAGGTGATAGAAGAAGGCGTCTCTGATTGATACTGTAGTCCCACCGGGGGCTTCAGAGAAGAGAACTGAGGCTATAAGCTTTAACAGGGGGAGACGTTTATTCATCTGGTTTGAGGTTTTGGTGCTGTCAGAAGAAATGGCAGAGAGCCTCTGTCCCTGGTCTTAGAGATGATGTTGGTAGCCAGATTGTTTTTTTTTGTTCTGTTTTTTTTTTTTTTTTTTACAACCACAGACCAGCAGAGGTAACCACAACCCTAAAAGAGAAGGGAATACCAGAAAATGTGATTCTTTTGTTTAGCTTTTAGTCACCAATAAAGATATTGAATATACATATGCTACTGTGATTGAGTGTAAACATGTTTTAGTAATCTAAAATAGTTCTTTAAAGTATAATGAAAACATTATCCTGTCATCTTTTCAACGAACACCGGGTAGGACTTCAGTTTCTTCAGGAGAAGTCAGTGACGCCATTGAAACCATTAGTTGTGTACCAGTATATTAGCTTTTGTTGTTGTTGTTGTTGTTTTGTTAAATTGATGCTGAAGGTGATGAGTCCCAGTGGACAGTCTGAGATGTCCTGAAACTAAGGAGTGAGAAAGTTCAACCTCTAAATAATTGCCCAGATGTGTGTGTGTTGCACATTTTCTGGAAGTAACACCACAGACACCAACATATTGCACTTCCTGTCTTGTTAAGCACCAGTCATGCTGTGCATGAGTGGGATGCGGCAGAATTTATAGAATTCATATCTCCCATGAACAGTGAACACTGATTCTACGTCACTGTATTTACAAAAAAACATTATGTGGCAACAATACATTTCAAGTACTCAAAAAAGTCAACATAATCAATCTACCATGTAATATCTACATGTAAGTAAATACCTGGTAATTTCTGCACTGTAAAACAAATTGCTTGCCAATATTCCAATTATGTTGGAAGAACATTACATTATAGTGCCTTCAGGTTGATTATCCCAGTGACAAATGTTCTGTCGCAAACACAGAGGGAGAATGCCCAGCTACGACCTAATGGATCTGGGCAGGTGCTTGCAAGTCTCACACATCAGGGGCTTTCCAGAGCATTGACAGGAATTTATAATGGATTCCAATTACTACTATATTACAGCTAATGAGGAAAATGAGAAAGCAGAATGCATGTGTGCGAGGTACTGAGAGACAAGGGCCATTCTTCTGCTGCAGTGTGACGTACTGACGCAGTTCACACGACACGACACCACAGTGGACAGGAGGGCGAGTTTAGCAAGTTTCTAATCTACAGTCTTCTCTTCAAGTAGCCTATTGTTGATACTTCTATCGGTACTATGAGGCTGCATTCTCATTTTATGCACCCAGATTGTGGAATGCACTGCCAGTTTACATTAGAGATGCAACCTCAGCACATTATGTTCAAGTCAAGACTAAAAACCCATCTTTTTAATATTGCCTTTAAATGACTAAATAATTAAATTATGATTATATAATGATTGGAGCACTTTGAGCTGCAACATTTGCAGGAAAATATACCAAAATGTTTTTATTATTATTATTAATAATAAACAACATACTCCAATAAGAGGGAATATGAATACACTGTGAGTAAGGAGACTCCAGAGACTTCCACTCGAATGTGAGCACTCGCCTCTTTCACCCGTGCCCTAGGCCAAACCAGCCAGTGATATACTTTACTATCACACGTTCACCTTTTTAAAAAGTGTTAATAAACATACACAATACTCTGTTAACTGTATTTGGTTGTAGTGCCGATATGACTTTGCACCTGTTTGAGAGTACAGATACATTTCTTATGAAAACCTACAGCGTCATCTGCTGGTGATCTTGATTTGTGTGTCGCGGTAGTGCTGCTTGATTACTTTAATACTACAGCGCTATCTACTGGCTTTGAGTTGAATAACGACCTGTACGTATGTTTTTTTTTTTTTTTTTACTAATCTTGCTATCCTTGTATCTATTTTCAGTTTTTTGTTTGTTTGTTTGTTTGTTTTGTTTTTGTCTTGTGTGTTTGTATGTGCTATCCTACCTTTCTGCCCGATGGATATGATTTTGTTTGTGGTTTCTTTTCTCCTATTGACGTGCAGTAAGTGTCCCTTGATTTTTATTTGAAACATTGATATTGACGTGGAGTGGAACTCTGTACAAGCCTTCTGGGCTTCGTTCCCTCCTTGCACAATTCCTTGTGTGCTAAATAAATAAACTAAAACTAAACTACGACCATGTATATATATTATATGATACAAACTATACCCCACTACTGAGTCTGACTATGCTTCTGTGTTAATCTAAGAACTAGAAGCACCTACCCGTGAATGGATTCTACATAGTTATCAAAGTAGTCAAGACCATTTTTATATGACAAAAAAGGTATAATTTAAAAGGTATAGTTGATGCTACTGTGAGGAACTGCAATGCAGGTTTGATTAAGTTCAGTACCAGATAAGGTATTCCCAAACCAAAAGTAGGCCTATCACGAAAACATAAACAACACTTACACCATCGAAGATGTGTTATTTGATTTAATGTGTTTGGTACAGTGTGAGCAAACATTATGTTGCCCCCTGTGACATCATAATATCTTCTCTGAGGAAGCATTAGTACTATTTTATATGAATAAAAAAACAATACACATACTGGTTTGATGAGAGATCAAGAGAGCTAGATCATGCTAACACATCATATCATATCCCATCATCCATAGAGACAGAGCTCCGTTAGAGAAGAAACTTCACAGGTAGGGCCCTCAGGTGCAGCACACACTTGTACACGCTTGTAGTTTCAGTATCACGGTACAGAACAGTCTGATTATAAGAGGTAGGACTTCAATTTAAAACGTGATACATTAGAGAAAACATCGACTGGGCTATAAAAGTTAGATTTGAGTGAAATGCCATGTTATCCTACAGTACTGTGTGCATGCACAGAGCCAGAGTGAGTGAGGACACACACACACACACACACACACACACTGAATCACACAGAAGGACAGCTCATGCACTAACAAGCAGGCAGCTCAAGCTGCAGTCAAACAGGATGCGGCCATCTTTCTCCTTGCTGCACTTGTTCCGGAGCAGGTCCAGGATGCCTGCCCGGATCTCAGGTGTCAGGGACCGGTGGAAGTGATCTTGTTCAGTCATGAAGTCGAGCAGCAGCTCCCCCATCTCGCTGCCCTGGCTGAAGCAGTCGGTGATATCCAGCGTGTTCGGAGCGATGTGCTCCTCGTACTTCAGGCCCAGGGCGTCCAGGTGGACCTTGATGTCCCCGGCTGACTGGTAGTCTGAGATGCTCTTGGTACACAGCACCTTCCGGAACGTCTTCCACAGTAGCTCCCAGCCAGAGTTTGCTGGATGTGGGGATAAGATAGCGGTTGTTCATTTATATGCATTCGTCATCATATAAACAAATTGTAGAAATGTAGTAGCAGTTAAGTTTAGCGAAATATTAACTCCCCTGAAATCTGCTTTTTTGAGGTGTACCTAGCTAGAGGATAAACTGGGGTATTGCCTGAGGCGGAACTGCTTCCGAAGTTGAGTTTAATTGATAATGGTCAACACTGTCCCCGTGGTAATGTGTTACAGAACTCCCTTCCATTGTGTTCCCCCCAAAACTGCACCCCAGAAACAAGCCAGTCATTTTCTCACAGCGCAGCACAGCATAGAGTTGTATTATGAAGCAGAGGATTCTGGGTCTTATTCAAGGCTACACTGACCCGCCTCGTGGACAATGAGCAGCTTGCCGTTCTTCTTCAGGAGACTGTGGAAGAACTTGATAGTGGCCGGGTAGTCAGTCACGTAGTACAGCATCTACACAGGGAGAAAAGGGATGCTTATGTATATATATATGTTACGGTACATGTGGGAATATGGTACACGTGGGAAAAATAGGGTTAGGGTTAGGTGCTACGTCGACTTGGTACATGCTGGCATGTCTAACCCTAACCCTAATCCTATCCCTAACCCTAACCCAACCCCTAGCACCTAACCCTACCCCTAACCCCAAACATAACCCTAACCCTAGCACCTAACCCTAACCCTAACCCTAGCACCCTAGCACCTAACCCTAATCCTAGTTTTCCCACATGTACCGTATTCCCACATGTACCATAACATATATATATATACAGTATATATATATATATATATATATATATATATATATATAAATATAAATATATAAATGTATAAATATGCAAAGCATGTTCCATTGAAATAAGCGTATTGAGGAGTAACATGATTAGATCTTAGATCTGGGGTGTTTCCCGAGGCAGATGGAAGCCTCTTACCTGTATCATGTGCATGAAGTCAAACCTTTTGATCTCTCCTCCTTTGTCTTTGAGCTGCTTCTCGTACTCCACAGAGGTGACGGTGTGCCACGCAAACAGGATCTTCTGGAGGTTGGGAGACTTCTTCACCAGAGCTACACAACAGATAAAAATAATAATAATAACAACAACAACAACAACAATAATAATAATAATAATAATAATAATAATAATAATAATAGTCATTTAAAGACAATATTAAAAAGATGGGTTTTTAGTCTTGACTTGAACATATTTGCTGAGGTTGCATCCCTAATGTAAACTTGCAGTGCATTCCACAATCTGGGTGCATAAAATGAGAATGCAGCCTCACCAAATCTCTTCTTTTGTACAGAGAAAACCAGCGTCAGAAGACCTGAGAGCTCTATTGGGCTGATATGCTAGCAAAAGGACTTTCATGCAGATGCAGAAAATAAATAATATTAATAATTATTATTATTATAATAACGATAAACGTTATTTATCTAGCACCTTTTAAAAACATTGTTACAGGATGTAATAACAGCGATTCAGAATCTACTGTAATTTATTTTCCACAAGTAAATCAGTCTCCTTAGAGACCGTCAAAAATGGCCAATGCCGACTATTTCAAGTCGTCACGGCGGGGTATTGGGTAAAGTTTTCAACTAGCAATAATCGCGCCTCGGATAAACCTCATAGGCTACGATACTGCCACTGCGCATAGATACCTGAGACCGGAGAAACCCGGGTACCTGACCCACAAGATAGAAGTCACAACGACAGTTCGACATATCGTCCTAAAACAATGTTGTCCTCAACTGTATATATGTAGGCTATATACGGCTATGCGCATATACATATCCTTATATATATTAGGGTTATATATATTTCGAAAGTACATGAGATTGAAACACGAGTATTTCTACTATAGAACAATAGTAATCAATACAACACACAATAGCAATAATATAAACTACCTAATAAAACAAGAATAAACCATTATACAATCCAAGGGCCTAGAACAAAGATAAAGAAAATAACTAAATAATCTAAAAAGTATTGTAAGATTTAAACAAGTAAATACATACAAATATATAGGCCTAGATGAAAACAATGTTGATGAATAAAGTCACCCGCGGTACTCTAGTCGAGACCACCATTCGTGTCAGCGCTGACCAGGAAGAGCTAGGCTGCCCTCTGCTGGTGGGAAAGCGTACATGCATGGTCTCCAAACAGAATCACGCATCTCATAAGTATTTTCCTGCATCCTTCTCAAAATACTTCTAACTTGTGTATTTCTACTTTAGGATGTAATAATAGCGATTCAGATTCTACTGTAATTTATTTTCCACAAGTAAATCAGTCTCCTTAGAGACCATCAAAAATTGCCAATGCCGACTATATTTCAAGTCGTCACGGCGGGGTATTGGGTAAAGTTTTCAACTAGCAATAATCACGCCTCGGATAAACCTCATAGGCTACGATACTGCCACTGCGCAGAGATACCTGAGACCAGAGAAACCCGGGTACCTGACCCACAAGACAGAAGTCACAACGACGGTTCGACATCTCGTTCTAAAACAATGTTGTCCCCAACTGTATATATGTATGCTATATACGGCTATGCTCATATACATATCCTTATATATATATATATATATATATATATTAGGGTTATGTATATTTCGAAAGTACATGATTATTTCTAATATAGAACAATAGTAATCAATACAACACACAATAGCAATAATATAAACTACCTAATAAAACAAGAATAAACCATTTATTCAAGGGCCTAGAACAAAGATAAAGAAAATAACTAAATAATCTAAGAATTACTGTAAGATTTAAACAAGTAAATACATACAAATATATAGGCCTAGATGAAAACAATGTTGATGAATAAAGTCACCACCATTCGTGCCAGCGCTGACCAGGAAGAGCTAGGCTGCCCCCTGCTGGTGGGAAAGCGTACATGCATGGTCTCCAAACAGAATTACGCATCTCATAAGTATTTTCCTGCATCCTTCTCAAAATACTTCTGCTCGCTCCAAGACGTGGCTGATATCATCCCACTAATGGTCGAGCCTAACTAAACAGCCTGTCCATGTTAACACCAGCTCATGGTCAGTATGGAAACGTATTAACTTGTTTTATGTAACGTAGCGCACCGGTTGGGTCGGCCAGACGCACCAGTAGGGTCATTCCTTATGTAGCCAAGCGTTAACATTACAGTGTTTTACAAATAGCTTAGATTTAGATTAGATTCAACTTTATTGTCGTTGCAGAGCACAAGTACCAGACAACGGAATGCAGTAAAAGGAGTGCACCATTCCCTGGACATACTGCAATACCAGGTCGATGCGTGGAGTGGACGGAGCAAGCCCCTATTCCAGCTCCCTGTTGCAAAAATCAATTTAATATATATCGACATATCGTCCTAAAACAATGTTGTCCTCAACTGTATATACTGTATGTAGGCTATATACGGCTATGCGCATATACATATCCTTATATATAGATTAGGGTTATATATATTTCGAAAGTACATGAGATTGAAACACGAGTATTTCTACTATAGAACAATAGTAATCAATACTATTGAACGCAAAGCCTTCGACACAGTCAATCACCAGGTCCTTATCACCAAGCTGTCTGCCTTTAACTTCTTGCCATCAGCCCTTAAATGGTTGGACTCATATCTCAGTGACAGAAATCAGCTAGTCCAGATAAACAATCAGCGCTCACCTACCATCATGTCTTGCACCGGGGTACCACAAGGCTCCATACTTGGCCCACTCTTGTTTAGCCTATATATCAACGACCTACCATCTGTCTGCCCAGAAGTGCATGTACAAATGTATGCTGATGACACTGTTTTGTATGTGCATGACAAGAACAAACACCTGGCAGCTGCCAAACTTAGCTCTGCTATGGAAAAGGTCACCAAATGGCTCAACAGCTCTTGCCTCCAGCTCAATGTTAATAAAACTGTAGGAATGTTCTTCTCCAAACAACACAATATGACCACGGCAAACATAACCATTTCAGGGCAAAACATTAGTATAGTTCCGTCGTTCAAATATTTAGGGATCATCATTGATTCAAACCTGACTTTCAAAGAGCACATCAAGAAAGTGTCTGGTAGGGTGAAGTTTGGCCTGGCAAACTTCAGGTACATCAGAAGCTCACTGACCATGAGTGCTGCCAGACTATACATGGACGCATCAATTATGTCGCACCTCACATATTGTTTGACAAGCTGGGGCCATGCATACAGCACTTCCCTAAAGCCATTAGCCACCCTATACAAGCGGACCCTTAAGGTCATGGACCAGAAGCCAAACAGCACACACTACTGTACCATCCTAGACAAATGTAAATACCTTAGCTGGGAAGACACCATCAAATACAAAAACATCTGTCTCATCCATAAAATTCTGCATAACAAAGCTCCTCCCCCGCTTAACTCTTTCATAAACCAGCGTGACCACAGCTTACGGCCCACCAGAAGCACCTCTCGTGGCGACCTTATAGTTCCATTCAGGAAAAGCACCTTCAGTAAGCAATCCTTCTCAGTGATAGCAATAGAAAACTGGAACTCACTACCCAACCAACTCAAAGACATACATACTTACTCCACCTTCACAACACACATGAAAGCCTGGCTGACACAGAACTATACTTGTCCTCATTAATCCCTCTCTGTGCTGCCTCCCCATAATGCCTTTTTTTGGTATGTTTTGTTTTGTTTAATGTTTAACTGTGTCGTATATTTTCTACTATATATATCCTATTTTCTAGTGTTGTGCAATGGCTCTTGTAATCTGACCAGCCCCTCGGACTTGGGGCCGTGGTGACATCACAGGGGACGGCCCTCATGGCCATCTGGATAAGGTGATAGGCTATGACCTGTGACTGTATTTGCATATTGTGGATGGATAGGGTTGAGACCCAAGGGGGGCGCTCTTGACCAGCGGATCCCAGGAGAGGAGGACAGAGACAAGGCTCCAGTGTTGGTATACGTATACCCTGTTTCTGTACTTTAATTAAATCATCTTAAACTCAATAATTGTTCTTTGATTCGTAACCAATAAGAGAAATACACGACAGTAATGGCGAGCAAGCAACGGAGATAATATAGCTTAATTTACAGTATTTTGCAAACTTCAATCTAACGAAGAAGGTAGATTTTCTGCAGAGACCTCTCTCTCTAGTCGATTGGTGTGTTCAAAATAGACTGTAAATCTCAGATAAGTTATAGTCAAAAGAATCTTTGTGTAACGGTAATCTTGTTGGAATAGAAACAAACTTTTCATAATCTTTAATAAGTGGGTGGTGAGAGCCGGACTTTGAAGCCCGTTTTTTGTAAAATATAGTGTTTGATGGTAAGGTATGTGATTTGTTTGTACGGTATTGGAATATCGTGTGTGTCTGTGTAAAATTCGGTGAGGTTGTGTTTATGTGTTGGAGTGTGGGTGGACTGGGTAGTCTGTTTTGTATTGTAGCAGTGGAGAACATGTGAGGCTCTTTGTCTGTTTGAAAGGACGCCATTTTGTAAGCGGCCATTTGCAGTGTCCTGTCAGAGAATCTATTCTTAGACGCCATTTTTCTTTGTCCTTGAGAAAGGACACACACAGAGGCCATCTTTATGAGGAAAACGTGAACGTAGAATATTTGAATGAGATAAATAATAGTTTAACTGGATTGAAAGATAATCTTGATATTGCTGTGTCGTGAAAAGTAATCGTTTATGAAAACAAGTTGTGTTAAAGAGATTGTTTTAAGCAGGCCCCAATACGGCCGTGGGCTTTCAAGAACAATAAAGCCCTTCCCTCTTCCTGCTTTGCAAAAAGCGCAGACACACAGTGGAACATTCCTTTAGAAGGGAACCTGAATTTGATTAATTTCATTACTTATCCCTTACAGATAAAGTTAAATTCATTTCACATAGGTTGTGTAGTAATTTAGAGATAGAGATAAGGTGAATTGATCAGCGGGGTATTTTAAATAGTTTAGAGTTACGGTTAAAACATTCATAGCCTCCATTTTACATGGAAGAGTTGGCGCATGCGCAATCGATGCGCGTTAGCCGGAGCACAGCTCCATCTGCTGGCCAAAATACGACAAGACATTTTTAAAACATTGGCTCTCTGTAAATTGATGAAATACAACCCTCCTTCATTGATGATGTTTGTAGATGATTGTTAGATATTACTTTAATTAATTTAATTAATTACTAATTGATTGAATTAATTATTCAGATCATTTCATTTTCTGTTTCACAGAACTTTGATCAATTGTTTTGTGATAATCTAATAATAACCATTTCTTTGTGTCGATAATAGCTAATTGACTTTACAGGTTTACATCAATGAAGTGTCAATGAATAATTCTAACTAATCATTCATTCCTTTCACTTAACAAGTCGATTTCTTTACAGATTGTAATTAATAATTAATCATTCATTCTTTTCCAAATAACAAGTCGATTTCTTTACAGGTTATAATTAATATTTGTAATTTACATATTTTATTTTAGTTAGGTCATTTCCACAGTGTTTGATTAAGGAATAGCAGAATAGTACATATTTGATAGTTGAGCAGTAAAAGGGTTTTTGTGGATCGGTGAATACTTAGGTGTGACCAGCCTTTGTGATTTAATAATTGTGTTGACCAGAACTGTAATTAGTATTGAAGGAGTAATCAAGTGACACATATTCATAAACAATTAGGAAACACATTTAAGTATAAAGTACTTACAAAGTGATTAGATTTAAGTTAATACTGCACTGACATACACAAGAGGCAAATCTGTTGTTCTGGGTTGTAGTGGTTTTGTGTGGGCGGTTAATACAGTTATATTGGACTAGCATTTGTTTAGCAAATAAGGCAAAATAAGGTGGGTTGTAAGAAGCGTACACCTTATCTAATATAGAATATTGTCAGCATATTGAGCAAGTAGAATGGGGTCAAATTCTACGAAGCTGTTAAAAGATATTAGTGAACATCGTGGAATGTTGGCTACGTTATCCCCTATGGCTATAGTGGAAAAAATGAATCCTCTTGTTAGGGAAATTAGCAAAATGTCAACGAAATGGAATAGCCGTTGGGCATACATTGAACAGCCGTGGCCGAAAGAGGGCAGCCTTAATTTACAATTAATTGCAACATTGGAGATACTTATCACTGTACACAAGGCAAATCAGAAAGGGAAAGATAGGTCAGAGAAACGCAAGTTAGAATTAGACATCTTAGACCTCTTTAAGGTAGAGGGACAGAAAATAGCTCAGATGGAACCGGAAAAGAAAAAAGAATTGGCCAGAACACTGGAACAGAAATTGAACATTTCATCCCCAGACCTGTGTCCTGCCTCCAGTCCCCCTCCATATGCTAAGGCACTGGAGGATCATTCCCAGAAGAAGAAGGAGCCAAGGGGAAAAGGGGACGACAGGAGTGACGAGGAAGATGACAGCGAAGATGGCAGTGAAGACTCAAGTGATGACGACAATGCAGATGGAGGCTACAACGCGCAGGTCAGGAAGATGATAGCCACAGCCGAAAGGAAAGGTGGGAGAAGACGCCCGGAGAAAGAGGGAGATTGTCACCGAATGTCATCAAATACATTAAAGAACTGTCCAGTGCTGATTCGGGGTAACAAGATGGAATATCATCCGTGGCATCATACAGATCTGTCTGAAGTGATCGAGAAACTCCCCGTTCTTCAAGAGGGAGGACATTCGTGGACGCGAGAGGTCGACGTGATACTGACAGGAACGCAGGCCGCGATGGGAGACCTGAAAAGACTCTTAGCTTTTATTGCAGGATTGGATACAATGCAGGAAATATTGATGAAGGCAGGACTTCATAGATATATCAATACATCAGTTTATGATCCAGAGCTCTTTGCAGCAAACAGAGGCAAACTGTGGAAAGCAATCAGGGAGATCTACCCTACTCACATTCACCCAGACAATATCATTGTGAAGCCACTGGGGGGGGATGAGAATCCCAGGGGTTATGTTGCCCGTGTGCACTCTCAATGGAGAAGTGTGACAGGGAAAGACGCTGAAGATAACCCCTTAGAAAAATCCATAATCAGGGAAAAAATACAAGAAGGGCTTCCTACCCCAGTTAAGGATAAGCTAGCAGAAGTGGTGGGGCTACGACACATGAACAAAGCTGTTTATATAGACCACGTAGCTCATCAAGTTGAGTTATATCGAAAGAACATTCAGATACAGAAGGCACGAGACGAAGAATCCCTCAGAATATTGACTCATTTGCAATTGACTGAAAGCGAGAGGAACATAGAGGGAGTGCAGGCTTTAGCCCCACAGCAACAGCCACCTGGAGTGCAGACTGCTACTTACCAGTTCTACTCACAGGGGCCACAAGGGGGGTATCCTGCTACTTACCAGTCCTACCCACAGGGGCCACAAGGGGGGTATCCATACCCACAAGGACCACCAGGGGTGCAAGCGGTTCCATACCAGATGTACACACAGCCTGGCCAAGGACCACCACCAGGGGGATGGACAGCAGCAGGGAAGAAGATGCTAGAACCGTGTTACCAATGCGACCAGAATGGACATCTAGCCTGTACCTGCTGCAACAGGCCCCAGGGGGGCGCAGGGGGGAGCCAAGGAGGAGGATATTGGCCTCCTACTACACCTGCTCCAGGAGTGATGAACCCTTACGGAGGCCCAGCAGCTGGCCTATAGGGGTGCCCGGAAGATCCGAGTGGGAGGTGCCAGCTGGTGGTGACACAGAAGCCTGAAGGCGCCACGCACCTCCCTATGTCTAGAGAATATGTGAAGACAATCGGATTTGAGGGAATTAAACAGCTGATTCCTACAACTGAGCTTGTAGACTTAGAGTACAAGGGACAGAGAGCAACTCTGTCAACACTTGTGTCAGAACACACGCCAACAGGGCTGCTAGGGAGAGATGCTCTATGCCAATTGAACTGTACAGTAAAATGCACACCTGACGGCTGTCAGGTGACGGTGCCATCTGGTGTTCAGATTCCATCGACGGCCAGAGTGATTAAGCATAGAACAGACCTACAAGCTTTGCCTTTAAAGGGAGCTGATATAGAATATTGGGTTGATGGGTCTTGTTACGGGGTAGGAGAAACTTTGTGCGCTGGGTATTCCTTAGTTAAAGCACAAAATTCAAAGTTTATTGTAGAACAGGCTGAGGCAGTTCCTCAGCCTTGCTCGGCTCAGTTGGCTGAATTGATTGCCCTCACAGAAGCATGCAACTTGGGAACCGGACGGAGAGTGACAGTGTACACCGACTCTGCCTATGCACATAATGTTTGTCATTTTAATGGAGCTGTATGGAGGGGGCGGGGTTTTAAGAGAACTGATGGTACGCCTATACAGCATCACGCACAGATCATGAAGCTGTTACAAGCCATGATGAAGCCAAAGGAATTAGCCATAGTGAAGTGTGCCACACACAGGTCTGACTCATCACATGTCACACAAGGTAACAGGGCTGCAGAAGATGCAGCCAAAGCCATTACAGGAGCAGACAAGGCAGGTAAAGGTCTTCTGGTCACACATGAAAAGCAATTACAGGGCATGGTCGCACTTGAGGATTTATTGATGTTACAGAGTAGAGTAACTACGTTAGACAAGAACGTTTGGCTAGCAAGGGGGGCAAGTCAGGATGACACAGGTCTATGGAGGAATCATGAGGGGTTGGTTGTAGCACCCTCAGATTTAATAGGCATGTTAATACGGGAAGCTCATGGATTAGCACATGTGGCTAGGGGGGAGGTAAGACGCAAGATCACCAAGGAATATGGGTTTTGGAGTCCATATTTGATGGAACAGATTGACCATGCTTTAGGTCAATGTGGGGTCTGTTGGAGAAACAACATCAGAGTGGGTACACCAGTGGTGTCTGGGCATATCCCTACCCCAATAGGGCCACGGGTGGTGGACAGGGGGGTGGATGTACAGAGTAGGCAGGATGTTGTGCCAACAGGTGCCGAGGTCCCCAGAAAACCTGAGAAGGAGGAGCTACGACGAGATGCTGTGGTGTTGCCAGAGCCAGTGGCAATGCCAGTGTTACAGCCAGTGACATTACCGGCAGTGCCTGAAACCGAGGGGACAGTGGAAAGCTGTCCAGATGCCAATGAACCAGAAACCAACGAAGCAGAGAGTGTTGACAGTCTGGAGGTCCAGCCTGGGAGTGTCCAAAGCCTGGACACCTGTGCTACTGGGGATGCTGGCGAGTGCCTGCACCATGCTTCAGATGATGCTGAGGGCGACTCCCCAGACCTTGATCAGCGTGGGAGGGGACCAGGCGGCTGCCTGAACCTCAATGACACTGACGGACGACGACCAGTTAGGAAAAGATTAAAGACTATGAATAGGGTAGTGAAGCAGCAGATCAAAGGGAACGACGGGAATGGACAGCAGATGATAGCATGGCTGGAAACGGTCTTAGGGGAATGGGAAACTTATTTTGCTAAGATAGGAGCACCTATTATAGCAGACATGATTTTTGACTTTCTTAGGAGGCAGGGCCTCATTGACTGTTTTTGGAAAATCAGTCACTCAGTCCACTTTTCAGAAGACTAGTCCTCACCTGAGGTGAAGATCTATGCATTAATGCATTCCCTTTGTCCTGTGCTTACTGTTGGGGAATTATGTGTTATGATAACTGAATGTCATTATTTGTGTATTGTTTGTTTATTTCTATATCGTATGTGATTGATGTCAGTTGAGAAGTGATGTAGTGGTTATGCAAAGATAGGAAAGAGGTTCTGTTCCTAACGCAACGATGAAAATGGAAGCTCCTGACTATGAAAGTGTTATCAATCTGAGACAGCGGTAAAGGCTGTTCTCCAACTGGGTACAAGTGCTAGCAACCTCTGACCCTGACGCTTCAAGGACAAAGAAAACATCGGTCGTTGGAAGTTTCTGTATTGATTTGTGCATGATGAACTGTGTTTAGTTTAATTGTGATTGTTATTTTTAGGATTCTTTTTTATTGTTGATTGTTTTGTATTTGGTTGCTGGTACTGGTGCTGGGTTGGTCTGTGTTATTGTGCTTCTTGTGATGTGTGTTGGTGTAGGTTTTCTGTTTGTTGTTGTTTATTTAAAAAAAAAAAAAAAAAAAAAAAATATATATATATATTTTTAATTTTTTTATTTTTTTTTATGTGGGGTTTTGTGTTTTTGTTTTTGTTTTGTGGTCGTTTAGTTTCGGAACACCCTCTGGGTGGTCCGAGGGGGGATGTGTCGTATATTTTCTACTATATATATCCTATTTTCTAGTGTTGTGCAATGGCTCTTGTAATCTGACCAGCCCCTCGGACTTGGGGCCGTGGTGACATCACAGGGGACGGCCCTCATGGCCATCTGGATAAGGTGATAGGCTATGACCTGTGACTGTATTTGCATATTGTGGATGGATAGGGTTGAGACCCAAGGGGGGCGCTCTTGACCAGCGGATCCCAGGAGAGGAGGACAGAGACAAGGCTCCAGTGTTGGTATACGTATACCCTGTTTCTGTACTTTAATTAAATCATCTTAAACTCAATAATTGTTCTTTGATTCGTAACCAATAAGAGAAATACACGACAACTGTTTAACTGTTTGTAAGTGCTTAATGTTGTGTGGCCTGTAATTGTCCTGTGGCTTCTATGTGCTTGAAATGTCGCTGCCCCCATAAGTGTGTATGTGGTGTTTGTTGTAGCCCCTTCAATCACCTCAGCTTGCTTACGTGTGTTTTTTGTCAAGTGTGATGTTGGGGTACCTTGTCTCAGCCACGTGTTCTTAGAATTTTTAAATGTTTTATTTTAACTAATGACGTTACTTTTCAGGATGCCATGTTGCAACTGGCCGGGGACTTCAGCTGAAAATTAGCCGACTAGGCTAACGCTGCCTTTTTTACTATATTTTATATGGTTCATGTATTAGGATTGTCCTCGATATAATAAACTAATAAACTAAACTAAACTAAACTAACTAATACAACACACAATAGCAATAATATAAACTACCTAATAAAACAAGAATAAACCATTATACAATACAAGGGCCTAGAACAAAGATAAAGAAAATAACTAAATAATCTAAAAAGTATTGTAAGATTTAAACAAGTAAATACATACAAATATATAGGCCTAGATGAAAACAATGTTGATGAATAAAGTCACCCGCGGTACTCTAGTCGAGACCACCATTCGTGTCAGCGCTGACCAGGAAGAGCTAGGCTGCCCTCTGCTGGTGGGAAAGCGTACATGCATGGTCTCCAAACAGAATCACGCATCTCATAAGTATTTTCCTGCATCCTTCTCAAAATACTTCTAACTTGTGTATTTCTACTTTAGGATGTAATAATAGCGATTCAGATTCTACTGTAATTTATTTTCCACAAGTAAATCAGTCTCCTTAGAGACCATCAAAAATTGCCAATGCCGACTATATTTCAAGTCGTCACGGCGGGGTATTGGGTAAAGTTTTCAACTAGCAATAATCACGCCTCGGATAAACCTCATAGGCTACGATACTGCCACTGCGCAGAGATACCTGAGACCAGAGAAACCCGGGTACCTGACCCACAAGACAGAAGTCACAACGACGGTTCGACATATCGTTCTAAAACAATGTTGTCCCCAACTGTATATATGTAGGCTATATACGGCTATGCTCATATACATATCCTTATATATATATATTAGGGTTATGTATATTTCGAAAGTACATGATTATTTCTAATATAGAACAATAGTAACCAATACAACACACAATAGCAATAATATAAACTACCTAATAAAACAAGAATAAACCATTTGTTCAAGGGCCTAGAACAAAGATAAAGAAAATAACTAAATAATCTAAGAATTACTGTAAGATTTAAACAAGTAAATACATACAAATATATAGGCCTCGATGAAAACAATGTTGATGAATAAAGTCACCACCATTCGTGCCAGCGCTGACCAGGAAGAGCTAGGCTGCCCTCTGCTGGTGGGAAAGCGTACATGCATGGTCTCCAAACAGAATTACGCATCTCATAAGTATTTTCCTGCATCCTTCTCAAAATACTCCTGCTCGCTCCAAAACGTGGCTGATATCATCCCACTAATGGTCGAGCCTAACTAAACAGCCTGTCCATGTTAACACCAGCTCATGGTCAGTATGGAAACGTATTAACTTGTTTTATGTAACGTAGCGCACCGGTTGGGTCGGCCAGACGCACCAGTAGGGTCATTCCTTATGTAGCCAAGCGTTAACATTACAGTGTTTTACAAATAGCTTAGATTTAGATTAGATTCAACTTTATTGTCGTTGCAGAGCACAAGTACCAGACAACGGAATGCAGTAAAAGGAGTGCACCATTCCCTGGACATACTGCAATACCAGGTCGATGCGTGGAGTGGACGGAGCAAGCCCCTATTCCAGCTCCCTGTTGCAAAAATCAATTTAATATATATCGACATATCGTCCTAAAACAATGTTGTCCTCAACTGTATATACTGTATGTAGGCTATATACGGCTATGCGCATATACATATCCTTATATATAGATTAGGGTTATATATATTTCGAAAGTACATGAGATTGAAACACGAGTATTTCTACTATAGAACAATAGTAATCAATACAACACACAATAGCAATAATATAAACTACCTAATAAAACAAGAATAAACCATTATACAATCCAAGGGCCTAGAACAAAGATAAAGAAAATAACTAAATAATCTAAAAAGTATTGTAAGATTTAAACAAGTAAATACATACAAATATATAGGCCTAGATGAAAACAATGTTGATGAATAAAGTCACCCGCGGTACTCTAGTCGAGACCACCATTCGTGTCAGCGCTGACCAGGAAGAGCTAGGCTGCCCTCTGCTGGTGGGAAAGCGTACATGCATGGTCTCCAAACAGAATCACGCATCTCATAAGTATTTTCCTGCATCCTTCTCAAAATACTTCTAACTTGTGTATTTCTACTTTAGGATGTAATAATAGCGATTCAGATTCTACTGTAATTTATTTTCCACAAGTAAATCAGTCTCCTTAGAGACCATCAAAAATTGCCAATGCCGACTATATTTCAAGTCGTCACGGCGGGGTATTGGGTAAAGTTTTCAACTAGCAATAATCACGCCTCGGATAAACCTCATAGGCTACGATACTGCCACTGCGCAGAGATACCTGAGACCAGAGAAACCCGGGTACCTGACCCACAAGACAGAAGTCACAACGACGGTTCGACATCTCGTTCTAAAACAATGTTGTCCCCAACTGTATATATGTAGGCTATATACGGCTATGCTCTTATACATATCCTTATATATATATATATATATATATATATATATATATATATATATATATATATATTAGGGTTATGTATATTTCGAAAGTACATGATTATTTCTAATATAGAACAATAGTAACCAATACAACACACAATAGCAATAATATAAACTACCTAATAAAACAAGAATAAACCATTTATTCAAGGGCCTAGAACAAAGATAAAGAAAATAACTAAATAATCTAAGAATTACTGTAAGATTTAAACAAGTAAATACATACAAATATATAGGCCTCGATGAAAACAATGTTGATGAATAAAGTCACCACCATTCGTGCCAGCGCTGACCAGGAAGAGCTAGGCTGCCCTCTGCTGGTGGGAAAGCGTACATGCATGGTCTCCAAACAGAATTACGCATCTCATAAGTATTTTCCTGCATCCTTCTCAAAATACTCCTGCTCGCTCCAAAACGTGGCTGATATCATCCCACTAATGGTCGAGCCTAACTAAACAGCCTGTCCATGTTAACACCAGCTCATGGTCAGTATGGAAACGTATTAACTTGTTTTATGTAACGTAGCGCACCGGTTGGGTCGGCCAGACGCACCAGTAGGGTCATTCCTTATGTAGCCAAGCGTTAACATTACAGTGTTTTACAAATAGCTTAGATTTAGATTAGATTCAACTTTATTGTCGTTGCAGAGCACAAGTACCAGACAACGGAATGCAGTAAAAGGAGTGCACCATTCCCTGGACATACTGCAATACCAGGTCGATGCGTGGAGTGGACGGAGCAAGCCCCTATTCCAGCTCCCTGTTGCAAAAATCAATTTAATATATATCGACATATCGTCCTAAAACAATGTTGTCCTCAACTGTATATACTGTATGTAGGCTATATACGGCTATGCGCATATACATATCCTTATATATAGATTAGGGTTATATATATTTCGAAAGTACATGAGATTGAAACACGAGTATTTCTACTATAGAACAATAGTAATCAATACAACACACAATAGCAATAATATAAACTACCTAATAAAACAAGAATAAACCATTATACAATCCAAGGGCCTAGAACAAAGATAAAGAAAATAACTAAATAATCTAAAAAGTATTGTAAGATTTAAACAAGTAAATACATACAAATATATAGGCCTAGATGAAAACAATGTTGATGAATAAAGTCACCCGCGGTACTCTAGTCGAGACCACCATTCGTGTCAGCGCTGACCAGGAAGAGCTAGGCTGCCCTCTGCTGGTGGGAAAGCGTACATGCATGGTCTCCAAACAGAATCACGCATCTCATAAGTATTTTCCTGCATCCTTCTCAAAATACTTCTAACTTGTGTATTTCTACTTTAGGATGTAATAATAGCGATTCAGATTCTACTGTAATTTATTTTCCACAAGTAAATCAGTCTCCTTAGAGACCATCAAAAATTGCCAATGCCGACTATATTTCAAGTCGTCATGGCGGGGTATTGGGTAAAGTTTTCAACTAGCAATAATCACGCCTCGGATAAACCTCATAGGCTACGATACTGCCACTGCGCAGAGATACCTGAGACCAGAGAAACCCGGGTACCTGACCCACAAGACAGAAGTCACAACGACGGTTCGACATATCGTTCTAAAACAATGTTGTCCCCAACTGTATATATGTAGGCTATATACGGCTATGCTCATATACATATCCTTATATATATATATATATATATATATATATATATATATATATATATATATATATATATATATATATATATATATTAGGGTTATGTATATTTCGAAAGTACATGAGTATTTCTAATATAGAACAATAGTAATCAATACAACACACAATAGCAATAATATAAACTACCTAATAAAACAAGAATAAACCATTTATTCAAGGGCCTAGAACAAAGATAAAGAAAATAACTAAATAATCTAAGAATTACTGTAAGATTTAAACAAGTAAATACATACAAATATATAGGCCTAGATGAAAAAATGTTGATGAATAAAGTCACCACCATTCGTGCCAGCGCTGACCAGGAAGAGCTAGGCTGCCGTCTGCTGGTGGGAAAGCGTACATGCATGGTCTCCAAACAGAATTACGCATCTCATAAGTATTTTCCTGCATCCTTCTCAAAATACTTCTGCTCGCTCCAAGACGGGGCTGATATCATCCCACTAAGGGTCGAGCCTAACTAAACAGCCTGTCCATGTTAACACCAGCTCATGGTCAGTATGGAAACGTATTAACTTGTTTTATGTAACGTAGCGCACCGGTTGGGTCGGCCAGACGCACCAGTAGGGACATTCCTTATGTAGCCAAGCGTTAACATTACAGTGCTTTACAAATAGCTTAGATTTAGATTAGATTCAACTTTATTGTCGTTGCAGAGCACAAGCACCAGACAACGGAATGCAGTAAAAGGAGTGCACCATTCCCTGGACATACTGCAATACCAGGTCGATGCGTGGAGTGGACGGAGCAAGCCCCTATTCCAGCTCCCTGTTGAAAAAATCAATTTAATATATATCGACATATCGTCCTAAAACAATGTTGTCCTCAACTGTATATACTGTATCTAGGCTATATACGGCTATGCGCATATACATATCCTTATATATATATTAGGGTTATATATATTTCGAAAGTACATGAGATTGAAACACGAGTATTTCTACTATAGAACAATAGTAATCAATACAACACACAATAGCAATAATATAAACTACCTAATAAAACAAGAATAAACCATTATACAATACAAGGGCCTAGAACAAAGATAAAGAAAATAACTAAATAATCTAAAAAGTATTGTAAGATTTAAACAAGTAAATACATACAAATATATAGGCCTAGATGAAAACAATGTTGATGAATAAAGTCACCCGCGGTACTCTAGTCGAGACCACCATTCGTGCCAGCGCTGACCAGGAAGAGCTAGGCTGCCCTCTGCTGGTGGGAAAGCGTACATGCATGGTCTCCAAACAGAATTACGCGTCTCATAAGTATTTTCCTGCATCCTTCTCAAAATACTTCTGCTCGCTCCAAGACGTGGCTGATATCATCCCACTAATGGTCGAGCCTAACTAAACAACCTGTCCATGTTAACACCAGCTCATGGTCAGTATGGAAACGTATTAACTTGTTTTATGTAACGTAGCGCACCGGTTGGGTCGGCCAGACGCTCCAGTAGGGTCATTCCTTATGTAGCCAAGCGTTAACATTACAGTGTTTTACAAATAGCTTAGATTTAGATTAGATTCAACTTTATTGTCGTTGCAGAGCACAAGTACCAGACAACGGAATGCAGTAAAAGGAGTGCACCATTCCTTGGACATACTGCAATACCAGGTCGATGCGTGGAGTGGATGGAGCAAGCCCCTATTCCAGCTCCCTGTTGCAAAAATCAATTTAATATATATCGACATGTCGTCCTAAAACAATGTTGTCCTCAACTGTATATACTGTATGTAGGCTATATACGGCTATGCGCATATACATATCCTTATATATATATTAGGGTTATATATATATTTCGAAAGTACATGAGATTGAAACACGAGTATTTCTACTATAGAACAATAGTAATCAATACAACACACAATAGCAATAATATAAACTACCTAATAAAACAAGAATAAACCATTATACAATACAAGGGCCTAGAACAAAGATAAAGAAAATAACTAAATAATCTAAAAAGTATTGTAAGATTTAAACAAGTAAATACATACAAATATATAGGCCTAGATGAAAACAATGTTGATGAATAAAGTCACCCGCTGTACTCTAGTCGAGACCACCATTCGTATCAGCGCTGACCAGGAAGAGCTAGGCTGCCCTCTGCTGGTGGGAAAGCGTACATGCATGGTCTCCAAACAGAATCACGCATCTCATAAGTATTTTCCTGCATCCTTCTCAAAATACTTCTAACTTGTGTATTTCTACTTTAGGATGTAATAATAGCGATTCAGATTCTACTGTAATTTATTTTCCACAAGTAAATCAGTCTCATTAGAGACCATCAAAAATTGCCAATGCCGACTATATTTCAAGTCGTCACGGCGGGGTATTGGGTAAAGTTTTCAACTAGCAATAATCACGCCTCGGATAAACCTCATAGGCTACGATACTGCCACTGCGCAGAGATACCTGAGACCAGAGAAACCCGGGTACCTGACCCACAAGACAGAAGTCACAACGACGGTTCGACATATCGTTCTAAAACAATGTTGTCCCCAACTGTATATATGTAGGCTATATACGGCTATGCTCATATACATATCCTTATATATATATATTAGGGTTATGTATATTTCGAAAGTACATGATTATTTCTAATATAGAACAATAGTAACCAATACAACACACAATAGCAATAATATAAACTACCTAATAAAACAAGAATAAACCATTTATTCAAGGGCCTAGAACAAAGATAAAGAAAATAACTAAATAATCTAAGAATTACTGTAAGATTTAAACAAGTAAATACATACAAATATATAGGCCTCGATGAAAACAATGTTGATGAATAAAGTCACCACCATTCGTGCCAGCGCTGACCAGGAAGAGCTAGGCTGCCCTCTGCTGGTGGGAAAGCGTACATGCATGGTCTCCAAACAGAATTACGCATCTCATAAGTATTTTCCTGCATCCTTCTCAAAATACTCCTGCTCGCTCCAAAACGTGGCTGATATCATCCCACTAATGGTCGAGCCTAACTAAACAGCCTGTCCATGTTAACACCAGCTCATGGTCAGTATGGAAACGTATTAACTTGTTTTATGTAACGTAGCGCACCGGTTGGGTCGGCCAGACGCACCAGTAGGGTCATTCCTTATGTAGCCAAGCGTTAACATTACAGTGTTTTACAAATAGCTTAGATTTAGATTAGATTCAACTTTATTGTCGTTGCAGAGCACAAGTACCAGACAACGGAATGCAGTAAAAGGAGTGCACCATTCCCTGGACATACTGCAATACCAGGTCGATGCGTGGAGTGGACGGAGCAAGCCCCTATTCCAGCTCCCTGTTGCAAAAATCAATTTAATATATATCGACATATCGTCCTAAAACAATGTTGTCCTCAACTGTATATACTGTATGTAGGCTATATACGGCTATGCGCATATACATATCCTTATATATAGATTAGGGTTATATATATTTCGAAAGTACATGAGATTGAAACACGAGTATTTCTACTATAGAACAATAGTAATCAATACAACACACAATAGCAATAATATAAACTACCTAATAAAACAAGAATAAACCATTATACAATCCAAGGGCCTAGAACAAAGATAAAGAAAATAACTAAATAATCTAAAAAGTATTGTAAGATTTAAACAAGTAAATACATACAAATATATAGGCCTAGATGAAAACAATGTTGATGAATAAAGTCACCCGCGGTACTCTAGTCGAGACCACCATTCGTGTCAGCGCTGACCAGGAAGAGCTAGGCTGCCCTCTGCTGGTGGGAAAGCGTACATGCATGGTCTCCAAACAGAATCACGCATCTCATAAGTATTTTCCTGCATCCTTCTCAAAATACTTCTAACTTGTGTATTTCTACTTTAGGATGTAATAATAGCGATTCAGATTCTACTGTAATTTATTTTCCACAAGTAAATCAGTCTCCTTAGAGACCATCAAAAATTGCCAATGCCGACTATATTTCAAGTCGTCACGGCGGGGTATTGGGTAAAGTTTTCAACTAGCAATAATCACGCCTCGGATAAACCTCATAGGCTACGATACTGCCACTGCGCAGAGATACCTGAGACCAGAGAAACCCGGGTACCTGACCCACAAGACAGAAGTCACAACGACGGTTCGACATCTCGTTCTAAAACAATGTTGTCCCCAACTGTATATATGTAGGCTATATACGGCTATGCTCTTATACATATCCTTATATATATATATATATTAGGGTTATGTATATTTCGAAAGTACATGATTATTTCTAATATAGAACAATAGTAACCAATACAACACACAATAGCAATAATATAAACTACCTAATAAAACAAGAATAAACCATTTATTCAAGGGCCTAGAACAAAGATAAAGAAAATAACTAAATAATCTAAGAATTACTGTAAGATTTAAACAAGTAAATACATACAAATATATAGGCCTCGATGAAAACAATGTTGATGAATAAAGTCACCACCATTCGTGCCAGCGCTGACCAGGAAGAGCTAGGCTGCCCTCTGCTGGTGGGAAAGCGTACATGCATGGTCTCCAAACAGAATTACGCATCTCATAAGTATTTTCCTGCATCCTTCTCAAAATACTCCTGCTCGCTCCAAAACGTGGCTGATATCATCCCACTAATGGTCGAGCCTAACTAAACAGCCTGTCCATGTTAACACCAGCTCATGGTCAGTATGGAAACGTATTAACTTGTTTTATGTAACGTAGCGCACCGGTTGGGTCGGCCAGACGCACCAGTAGGGTCATTCCTTATGTAGCCAAGCGTTAACATTACAGTGTTTTACAAATAGCTTAGATTTAGATTAGATTCAACTTTATTGTCGTTGCAGAGCACAAGTACCAGACAACGGAATGCAGTAAAAGGAGTGCACCATTCCCTGGACATACTGCAATACCAGGTCGATGCGTGGAGTGGACGGAGCAAGCCCCTATTCCAGCTCCCTGTTGCAAAAATCAATTTAATATATATCGACATATCGTCCTAAAACAATGTTGTCCTCAACTGTATATACTGTATCTAGGCTATATACGGCTATGCGCATATACATATCCTTATATATATATTAGGGTTATATATATTTCGAAAGTACATGAGATTGAAACACGAGTATTTCTACTATAGAACAATAGTAATCAATACAACACACAATAGCAATAATATAAACTACCTAATAAAACAAGAATAAACCATTATACAATCCAAGGGCCTAGAACAAAGATAAAGAAAATAACTAAATAATCTAAAAAGTATTGTAAGATTTAAACAAGTAAATACATACAAATATATAGGCCTAGATGAAAACAATGTTGATGAATAAAGTCACCCGCGGTACTCTAGTCGAGACCACCATTCGTGTCAGCGCTGACCAGGAAGAGCTAGGCTGCCCTCTGCTGGTGGGAAAGCGTACATGCATGGTCTCCAAACAGAATCACGCATCTCATAAGTATTTTCCTGCATCCTTCTCAAAATACTTCTAACTTGTGTATTTCTACTTTAGGATGTAATAATAGCGATTCAGATTCTACTGTAATTTATCTTCCACAAGTAAATCAGTCTCCTTAGAGACCATCAAAAATTGCCAATGCCGACTATATTTCAAGTCGTCACGGCGGGGTATTGGGTAAAGTTTTCAACTAGCAATAATCACGCCTCGGATAAACCTCATAGGCTACGATACTGCCACTGCGCAGAGATACCTGAGACCAGAGAAACCCGGGTACCTGACCCACAAGACAGAAGTCACAACGACGGTTCGACATCTCGTTCTAAAACAATGTTGTCCCCAACTGTATATATGTAGGCTATATACGGCTATGCTCTTATACATATCCTTATATATATATATATATATATATATATATATATATATATATATATTAGGGTTATGTATATTTCGAAAGTACATGATTATTTCTAATATAGAACAATAGTAACCAATACAACACACAATAGCAATAATATAAACTACCTAATAAAACAAGAATAAACCATTTATTCAAGGGCCTAGAACAAAGATAAAGAAAATAACTAAATAATCTAAGAATTACTGTAAGATTTAAACAAGTAAATACATACAAATATATAGGCCTCGATGAAAACAATGTTGATGAATAAAGTCACCACCATTCGTGCCAGCGCTGACCAGGAAGAGCTAGGCTGCCCTCTGCTGGTGGGAAAGCGTACATGCATGGTCTCCAAACAGAATTACGCATCTCATAAGTATTTTCCTGCATCCTTCTCAAAATACTCCTGCTCGCTCCAAAACGTGGCTGATATCATCCCACTAATGGTCGAGCCTAACTAAACAGCCTGTCCATGTTAACACCAGCTCATGGTCAGTATGGAAACGTATTAACTTGTTTTATGTAACGTAGCGCACCGGTTGGGTCGGCCAGACGCACCAGTAGGGTCATTCCTTATGTAGCCAAGCGTTAACATTACAGTGTTTTACAAATAGCTTAGATTTAGATTAGATTCAACTTTATTGTCGTTGCAGAGCACAAGTACCAGACAACGGAATGCAGTAAAAGGAGTGCACCATTCCCTGGACATACTGCAATACCAGGTCGATGCGTGGAGTGGACGGAGCAAGCCCCTATTCCAGCTCCCTGTTGCAAAAATCAATTTAATATATATCGACATATCGTCCTAAAACAATGTTGTCCTCAACTGTATATACTGTATGTAGGCTATATACGGCTATGCGCATATACATATCCTTATATATAGATTAGGGTTATATATATTTCGAAAGTACATGAGATTGAAACACGAGTATTTCTACTATAGAACAATAGTAATCAATACAACACACAATAGCAATAATATAAACTACCTAATAAAACAAGAATAAACCATTATACAATCCAAGGGCCTAGAACAAAGATAAAGAAAATAACTAAATAATCTAAAAAGTATTGTAAGATTTAAACAAGTAAATACATACAAATATATAGGCCTAGATGAAAACAATGTTGATGAATAAAGTCACCCGCGGTACTCTAGTCGAGACCACCATTCGTGTCAGCGCTGACCAGGAAGAGCTAGGCTGCCCTCTGCTGGTGGGAAAGCGTACATGCATGGTCTCCAAACAGAATCACGCATCTCATAAGTATTTTCCTGCATCCTTCTCAAAATACTTCTAACTTGTGTATTTCTACTTTAGGATGTAATAATAGCGATTCAGATTCTACTGTAATTTATTTTCCACAAGTAAATCAGTCTCCTTAGAGACCATCAAAAATTGCCAATGCCGACTATATTTCAAGTCGTCACGGCGGGGTATTGGGTAAAGTTTTCAACTAGCAATAATCACGCCTCGGATAAACCTCATAGGCTACGATACTGCCACTGCGCAGAGATACCTGAGACCAGAGAAACCCGGGTACCTGACCCACAAGACAGAAGTCACAACGACGGTTCGACATCTCGTTCTAAAACAATGTTGTCCCCAACTGTATATATGTAGGCTATATACGGCTATGCTCTTATACATATCCTTATATATATATATATATATTAGGGTTATGTATATTTCGAAAGTACATGATTATTTCTAATATAGAACAATAGTAACCAATACAACACACAATAGCAATAATATAAACTACCTAATAAAACAAGAATAAACCATTTATTCAAGGGCCTAGAACAAAGATAAAGAAAATAACTAAATAATCTAAGAATTACTGTAAGATTTAAACAAGTAAATACATACAAATATATAGGCCTCGATGAAAACAATGTTGATGAATAAAGTCACCACCATTCGTGCCAGCGCTGACCAGGAAGAGCTAGGCTGCCCTCTGCTGGTGGGAAAGCGTACATGCATGGTCTCCAAACAGAATTACGCATCTCATAAGTATTTTCCTGCATCCTTCTCAAAATACTCCTGCTCGCTCCAAAACGTGGCTGATATCATCCCACTAATGGTCGAGCCTAACTAAACAGCCTGTCCATGTTAACACCAGCTCATGGTCAGTATGGAAACGTATTAACTTGTTTTATGTAACGTAGCGCACCGGTTGGGTCGGCCAGACGCACCAGTAGGGTCATTCCTTATGTAGCCAAGCGTTAACATTACAGTGTTTTACAAATAGCTTAGATTTAGATTAGATTCAACTTTATTGTCGTTGCAGAGCACAAGTACCAGACAACGGAATGCAGTAAAAGGAGTGCACCATTCCCTGGACATACTGCAATACCAGGTCGATGCGTGGAGTGGACGGAGCAAGCCCCTATTCCAGCTCCCTGTTGCAAAAATCAATTTAATATATATCGACATATCGTCCTAAAACAATGTTGTCCTCAACTGTATATACTGTATCTAGGCTATATACGGCTATGCGCATATACATATCCTTATATATATATTAGGGTTATATATATTTCGAAAGTACATGAGATTGAAACACGAGTATTTCTACTATAGAACAATAGTAATCAATACAACACACAATAGCAATAATATAAACTACCTAATAAAACAAGAATAAACCATTATACAATCCAAGGGCCTAGAACAAAGATAAAGAAAATAACTAAATAATCTAAAAAGTATTGTAAGATTTAAACAAGTAAATACATACAAATATATAGGCCTAGATGAAAACAATGTTGATGAATAAAGTCACCCGCGGTACTCTAGTCGAGACCACCATTCGTGTCAGCGCTGACCAGGAAGAGCTAGGCTGCCCTCTGCTGGTGGGAAAGCGTACATGCATGGTCTCCAAACAGAATCACGCATCTCATAAGTATTTTCCTGCATCCTTCTCAAAATACTTCTAACTTGTGTATTTCTACTTTAGGATGTAATAATAGCGATTCAGATTCTACTGTAATTTATTTTCCACAAGTAAATCAGTCTCCTTAGAGACCATCAAAAATTGCCAATGCCGACTATATTTCAAGTCGTCACGGCGGGGTATTGGGTAAAGTTTTCAACTAGCAATAATCACGCCTCGGATAAACCTCATAGGCTACGATACTGCCACTGCGCAGAGATACCTGAGACCAGAGAAACCCGGGTACCTGACCCACAAGACAGAAGTCACAACGACGGTTCGACATCTCGTTCTAAAACAATGTTGTCCCCAACTGTATATATGTAGGCTATATACGGCTATGCTCTTATACATATCCTTATATATATATATATATATATATATATATATATATATATATATATTAGGGTTATGTATATTTCGAAAGTACATGATTATTTCTAATATAGAACAATAGTAACCAATACAACACACAATAGCAATAATATAAACTACCTAATAAAACAAGAATAAACCATTTATTCAAGGGCCTAGAACAAAGATAAAGAAAATAACTAAATAATCTAAGAATTACTGTAAGATTTAAACAAGTAAATACATACAAATATATAGGCCTCGATGAAAACAATGTTGATGAATAAAGTCACCACCATTCGTGCCAGCGCTGACCAGGAAGAGCTAGGCTGCCCTCTGCTGGTGGGAAAGCGTACATGCATGGTCTCCAAACAGAATTACGCATCTCATAAGTATTTTCCTGCATCCTTCTCAAAATACTCCTGCTCGCTCCAAAACGTGGCTGATATCATCCCACTAATGGTCGAGCCTAACTAAACAGCCTGTCCATGTTAACACCAGCTCATGGTCAGTATGGAAACGTATTAACTTGTTTTATGTAACGTAGCGCACCGGTTGGGTCGGCCAGACGCACCAGTAGGGTCATTCCTTATGTAGCCAAGCGTTAACATTACAGTGTTTTACAAATAGCTTAGATTTAGATTAGATTCAACTTTATTGTCGTTGCAGAGCACAAGTACCAGACAACGGAATGCAGTAAAAGGAGTGCACCATTCCCTGGACATACTGCAATACCAGGTCGATGCGTGGAGTGGACGGAGCAAGCCCCTATTCCAGCTCCCTGTTGCAAAAATCAATTTAATATATATCGACATATCGTCCTAAAACAATGTTGTCCTCAACTGTATATACTGTATGTAGGCTATATACGGCTATGCGCATATACATATCCTTATATATATATTAGGGTTATATATATTTCGAAAGTACATGAGATTGAAACACGAGTATTTCTACTATAGAACAATAGTAATCAATACAACACACAATAGCAATAATATAAACTACCTAATAAAACAAGAATAAACCATTATACAATCCAAGGGCCTAGAACAAAGATAAAGAAAATAACTAAATAATCTAAAAAGTATTGTAAGATTTAAACAAGTAAATACATACAAATATATAGGCCTAGATGAAAACAATGTTGATGAATAAAGTCACCCGCGGTACTCTAGTCGAGACCACCATTCGTGTCAGCGCTGACCAGGAAGAGCTAGGCTGCCCTCTGCTGGTGGGAAAGCGTACATGCATGGTCTCCAAACAGAATCACGCATCTCATAAGTATTTTCCTGCATCCTTCTCAAAATACTTCTAACTTGTGTATTTCTTAGTGATGGCGAGATGAAGCCGACGCTTCGGAGCGTGTATCGAGTAACAGAGGCAGATTTTTGTGAAGCGCGTACCGAGGCGTGTGTTGATGACGTACGATTCGGGAAGTGGCTCGGATTTGGCTCCTCCTCCTCCTCCTCCTCGTCATCACAACCCCCCATATCAGAAGCTTCGCAGCCTGTGACTCAAGGTAATGTATACTGGATACATTCTAATTGTCTTATTGTATATATTCACTGACACTGACAGCCTGTTTGTCTGTTTTAGGTTACAAACTGTGGCGTCGTTTAGACACCACAGTCCTGCAGGCGAGGACCCAAAATGTAACTGCAGATGCAACAGTGGAGGTCCATACCTACCTGGCTGAACCAAACATCGAAAGGATGCAGAACCCCCTACAGTATTGGGAAGAACACAAACATGTGTATCCTAATTTGTATAAACTTGCCGTTAATTATCTATGTACCCCAGCTTCATCTGTGCCCTGTGAAAGGATATTTTCAAAAGCAGGTGAAATCGTCTCAAAAAAAAGAAACCGCCTGAAGCCCAGCACTGTGGGGAAATTGTTATTTTTAAATAAAAATGAATAAAATGTTGTTGTTCCTAGTAACACAAGCACATTTATTCAATTCAAAGCTTCACACACCAAATCCACGGTGTCATTATCACTCTGCCTGCTATACATTTATTGTCCACTTGATGGCGCAGTAGAGCAAATGAAGCAACATGAAGCTTCGGTCCAAGTGTGACGCAATTTGATGGAAAGCTTCAACAGTTCAAGAAGCTTCATCTCGCCATCACTAGTATTTCTACTTTAGGATGTAATAATAGCGATTCAGATTCTACTGTAATTTATTTTCCACAAGTAAATCAGTCTCCTTAGAGACCATCAAAAATTGCCAATGCCGACTATATTTCAAGTCGTCATGGCGGGGTATTGGGTAAAGTTTTCAACTAGCAATAATCACGCCTCGGATAAACCTCATAGGCTACGATACTGCCACTGCGCAGAGATACCTGAGACCAGAGAAACCCGGGTACCTGACCCACAAGACAGAAGTCACAACGACGGTTCGACATATCGTTCTAAAACAATGTTGTCCCCAACTGTATATATGTAGGCTATATACGGCTATGCTCATATACATATCCTTATATATATATATATATATATATATATATATATATATATATATATATATATATATATATATTAGGGTTATGTATATTTCGAAAGTACATGAGTATTTCTAATATAGAACAATAGTAATCAATACAACACACAATAGCAATAATATAAACTACCTAATAAAACAAGAATAAACCATTTATTCAAGGGCCTAGAACAAAGATAAAGAAAATAACTAAATAATCTAAGAATTACTGTAAGATTTAAACAAGTAAATACTTACAAATATATAGGCCTAGATGAAAACAATGTTGATGAATAAAGTCACCACTATTCGTGCCAGCGCTGACCAGGAAGAGCTAGGCTGCCCTCTGCTGGTGGGAAAGCGTACATGCATGGTCTCCAAACAGAATTACGCATCTCATAAGTATTTTCCTGCATCCTTCTCAAAATGCTTCGGCTCGCTCCAAGACGGGGCTGATATCATCCCACTAAGGGTCGAGCCTAACTAAACAACCTGTCCATGTTAACACCAGCTCATGGTCAGTATGGAAACGTATTAACTTGTTTTATGTAACGTAGCGCACCGGTTGGGTCGGCCAGACGCACCAGTAGGGTCATTCCTTATGTAGCCAAGCGTTAACATTACAGTGTTTTACAAATAGCTTAGATTTAGATTAGATTCAACTTTATTGTCGTTGCAGAGCACAAGTACCAGACAACGGAATGCAGTAAAAGGAGTGCACCATTCCCTGGACATACTGCAATACCAGGTCGATGCGTGGAGTGGACGGAGCAAGCCCCTATTCCAGCTCCCTGTTGCAAAAATCAATTTAATATATATCGACATATCGTCCTAAAACAATGTTGTCCTCAACTGTATATACTGTATGTAGGCTATATACGGCTATGCGCATATACATATCCTTATATATAGATTAGGGTTATATATATTTCGAAAGTACATGAGATTGAAACACGAGTATTTCTACTATAGAACAATAGTAATCAATACAACACACAATAGCAATAATATAAACTACCTAATAAAACAAGAATAAACCATTATACAATCCAAGGGCCTAGAACAAAGATAAAGAAAATAACTAAATAATCTAAAAAGTATTGTAAGATTTAAACAAGTAAATACATACAAATATATAGGCCTAGATGAAAACAATGTTGATGAATAAAGTCACCCGCGGTACTCTAGTCGAGACCACCATTCGTGTCAGCGCTGACCAGGTAGAGCTAGGCTGCCCTCTGCTGGTGGGAAAGCGTACATGCATGGTCTCCAAACAGAATCACGCATCTCATAAGTATTTTCCTGCATCCTTCTCAAAATACTTCTAACTTGTGTATTTCTACTTTAGGAAGTAATAATAGCGATTCAGATTCTACTGTAATTTATTTTCCACAAGTAAATCAGTCTCCTTAGAGACCATCAAAAATTGCCAATGCCGACTATATTTCAAGTCGTCACGGCGGGGTATTGGGTAAAGTTTTCAACTAGCAATAATCACGCCTCGGATAAACCTCATAGGCTACGATACTGCCACTGCGCAGAGATACCTGAGACCAGAGAAACCCGGGTACCTGACCCACAAGACAGAAGTCACAACGACGGTTCGACATATCGTTCTAAAACAATGTTGTCCCCAACTGTATATATGTAGGCTATATACGGCTATGCTCATATACATATCCTTATATATATATATTAGGGTTATGTATATTTCGAAAGTACATGATTATTTCTAATATAGAACAATAGTAATCAATACAACACACAATAGCAATAATATAAACTACCTAATAAAACAAGAATAAACCATTTATTCAAGGGCCTAGAACAAAGATAAAGAAAATATTTAAATAATCTAAGAATTACTGTAAGATTTAAACAAGTAAATACTTACAAATATATAGGCCTAGATGAAAACAATGTTGATGAATAAAGTCACCACTATTCGTGCCAGCGCTGACC
Organism: Nansenia antarctica; assembly: GCF_963989245.1. NCBI lineage: Eukaryota > Metazoa > Chordata > Actinopteri > Argentiniformes > Microstomatidae > Nansenia > Nansenia antarctica. The sequence goes on along the minus strand of NC_137677.1, from coordinate 35,030,091 downwards.
AGGAAGAGCTAGGCTGCCCTCTGCTGGTGGGAAAGCGTACATGCATGGTCTCCAAACAGAATTACGCATCTCATAAGTATTTTCCTGCATCCTTCTCAAAATGCTTCGGCTCGCTCCAAGACGGGGCTGATATCATCCCACTAAGGGTCGAGCCTAACTAAACAACCTGTCCATGTTAACACCAGCTCATGGTCAGTATGGAAACGTATTAACTTGTTTTATGTAACGTAGCGCACCGGTTGGGTCGGCCAGACGCACCAGTAGGGTCATTCCTTATGTAGCCAAGCGTTAACATTACAGTGTTTTACAAATAGCTTAGATTTAGATTAGATTCAACTTTATTGTCGTTGCAGAGCACAAGTACCAGACAACGGAATGCAGTAAAAGGAGTGCACCATTCCCTGGACATACTGCAATACCAGGTCGATGCGTGGAGTGGACGGAGCAAGCCCCTATTCCAGCTCCCTGTTGCAAAAATCAATTTAATATATATCGACATATCGTCCTAAAACAATGTTGTCCTCAACTGTATATACTGTATGTAGGCTATATACGGCTATGCGCATATACATATCCTTATATATAGATTAGGGTTATATATATATTTCGAAAGTACATGAGATTGAAACACGAGTATTTCTACTATAGAACAATAGTAATCAATACAACACACAATAGCAATAATATAAACTACCTAATAAAACAAGAATAAACCATTATACAATCCAAGGGCCTAGAACAAAGATAAAGAAAATAACTAAATAATCTAAAAAGTTTTGTAAGATTTAAACAAGTAAATACATACAAATATATAGGCCTAGATGAAAACAATGTTGATGAATAAAGTCACCCGCGGTACTCTAGTCGAGACCACCATTCGTGTCAGCGCTGACCAGGAAGAGCTAGGCTGCCCTCTGCTGGTGGGAAAGCGTACATGCATGGTCTCCAAACAGAATCACGCATCTCATAAGTATTTTCCTGCATCCTTCTCAAAATACTTCTAACTTGTGTATTTCTACTTTAGGATGTAATAATAGCGATTCAGATTCTACTGTAATTTATTTTCCACAAGTAAATCAGTCTCCTTAGAGACCATCAAAAATTGCCAATGCCGACTATATTTCAAGTCGTCACGGCGGGGTATTGGGTAAAGTTTTCAACTAGCAATAATCACGCCTCGGATAAACCTCATAGGCTACGATACTGCCACTGCGCAGAGATACCTGAGACCAGAGAAACCCGGGTACCTGACCCACAAGACAGAAGTCAGAACGACGGTTCGACATATCGTTCTAAAACAATGTTGTCCCCAACTGTATATATGTAGGCTATATACGGCTATGCTCATATACATATCCTTATATATATATATTAGGGTTATGTATATTTCGAAAGTACATGAGTATTTCTAATATAGAACAATAGTAATCAATACAACACACAATAGCAATAATATAAACTACCTAATAAAACAAGAATAAACCATTTATTCAAGGGCCTAGAACAAAGATAAAGAAAATAACTAAATAATCTAAGAATTACTGTAAGATTTAAACAAGTAAATACATACAAATATATAGGCCTAGATGAAAACAATGTTGATGAATAAAGTCACCACCATTCGTGCCAGCGCTGACCAGGAAGAGCTAGGCTGCCCTCTGCTGGTGGGAAAGCGTACATGCATGGTCTCCAAACAGAATTACGCATCTCATAAGTATTTTCCTGCATCCTTCTCAAAATACTTCTGCTCGCTCCAAGACGTGGCTGATATCATCCCACTAATGGTCGAGCCTAACTAAACAGCCTGTCCATGTTAACACCAGCTCATGGTCAGTATGGAAACGTATTAACTTGTTTTATGTAACGTAGCGCACCGGTTGGGTCGGCCAGACGCACCAGTAGGGACATTCCTTATGTAGCCAAGCGTTAACATTACAGTGTTTTACAAATAGCTTAGATTTAGATTAGATTCAACTTTATTGTCGTTGCAGAGCACAAGTACCAGACAACGGAATGCAGTAAAAGGAGTGCACCATTCCCTGGACATACTGCAATACCAGGTCGATGCGTGGAGTGGACGGAGCAAGCCCCTATTCCAGCTCCCTGTTGCAAAAATCAATTTAATATATATCGACATATCGTCCTAAAACAATGTTGTCCTCAACTGTATATACTGTATGTAGGCTATATACGGCTATGCGCATATACATATCCTTATATATAGATTAGGGTTATATATATTTCGAAAGTACATGAGATTGAAACACGAGTATTTCTACTATAGAACAATAGTAATCAATACAACACACAATAGCAATAATATAAACTACCTAATAAAACAAGAATAAACCATTATACAATCCAAGGGCCTAGAACAAAGATAAAGAAAATAACTAAATAATCTAAAAAGTATTGTAAGATTTAAACAAGTAAATACATACAAATATATAGGCCTAGATGAAAACAATGTTGATGAATAAAGTCACCCGCGGTACTCTAGTCGAGACCACCATTCGTGTCAGCGCTGACCAGGAAGAGCTAGGCTGCCCTCTGCTGGTGGGAAAGCGTACATGCATGGTCTCCAAACAGAATCACGCATCTCATAAGTATTTTCCTGCATCCTTCTCAAAATACTTCTAACTTGTGTATTTCTACTTTAGGATGTAATAATAGCGATTCAGATTCTACTGTAATTTATTTTCCACAAGTAAATCAGTCTCCTTAGAGACCATCAAAAATTGCCAATGCCGACTATATTTCAAGTCGTCACGGCGGGGTATTGGGTAAAGTTTTCAACTAGCAATAATCACGCCTCGGATAAACCTCATAGGCTACGATACTGCCACTGCGCAGAGATACCTGAGACCAGAGAAACCCGGGTACCTGACCCACAAGACAGAAGTCACAACGACGGTTCGACATATCGTTCTAAAACAATGTTGTCCCCAACTGTATATATGTAGGCTATATACAGCTATGCTCATATACATATCCTTATATATATATTAGGGTTATGTATATTTCGAAAGTACATGAGTATTTCTAATATAGAACAATAGTAATCAATACAACACACAATAGCAATAATATAAACTACCTAATAAAACAAGAATAAACCATTTATTCAAGGGCCTAGAACAAAGATAAAGAAAATAACTAAATAATCTAAGAATTACTGTAAGATTTAAACAAGTAAATACATACAAATATATAGGCCTAGATGAAAACAATGTTGATGAATAAAGTCACCACCATTCGTGCCAGCGCTGACCAGGAAGAGCTAGGCTGCCCTCTGCTGGTGGGAAAGCGTACATGCATGGTCTCCAAACAGAATTACGCATCTCATAAGTATTTTCCTGCATCCTTCTCAAAATACTTCTGCTCGCTCCAAGACGTGGCTGATATCATCCCACTAATGGTCGAGCCTAACTAAACAGCCTGTCCATGTTAACACCAGCTCATGGTCAGTATGGAAACGTATTAACTTGTTTTATGTAACGTAGCGCACCGGTTGGGTCGGCCAGACGCACCAGTAGGGACATTCCTTATGTAGCCAAGCGTTAACATTACAGTGTTTTACAAATAGCTTAGATTTAGATTAGATTCAACTTTATTGTCGTTGCAGAGCACAAGTACCAGACAACGGAATGCAGTAAAAGGAGTGCACCATTCCCTGGACATACTGCAATACCAGGTCGATGCGTGGAGTGGACGGAGCAAGCCCCTATTCCAGCTCCCTGTTGCAAAAATCAATTTAATATATATCGACATATCGTCCTAAAACAATGTTGTCCTCAACTGTATATACTGTATGTAGGCTATATACGGCTATGCGCATATACATATCCTTATATATAGATTAGGGTTATATATATTTCGAAAGTACATGAGATTGAAACACGAGTATTTCTACTATAGAACAATAGTAATCAATACAACACACAATAGCAATAATATAAACTACCTAATTAAACAAGAATAAACCATTATACAATCCAAGGGCCTAGAACAAAGATAAAGAAAATAACTAAATAATCTAAAAAGTATTGTAAGATTTAAACAAGTAAATACATACAAATATATAGGCCTAGATGAAAACAATGTTGATGAATAAAGTCACCCGCGGTACTCTAGTCGAGACCACCATTCGTGTCAGCGCTGACCAGGAAGAGCTAGGCTGCCCTCTGCTGGTGGGAAAGCGTACATGCATGGTCTCCAAACAGAATCACGCATCTCATAAGTATTTTCCTGCATCCTTCTCAAAATACTTCTAACTTGTGTATTTCTACTTTAGGATGTAATAATAGCGATTCAGATTCTACTGTAATTTATTTTCCACAAGTAAATCAGTCTCCTTAGAGACCATCAAAAATTGCCAATGCCGACTATATTTCAAGTCGTCACGGCGGGGTATTGGGTAAAGTTTTCAACTAGCAATAATCAAGCCTCGGATAAACCTCATAGGCTACGATACTGCCACTGCGCAGAGATACCTGAGACCAGAGAAACCCGGGTACCTGACCCACAAGACAGAAGTCACAACGACGGTTCGACATATCGTTCTAAAACAATGTTGTCCCCAACTGTATATATGTAGGCTATATACGGCTATGCTCATATACATATCCTTATATATATATTGTAACCAGGGAGTAGCTAAAAGGACTGTAGAATTTAGGAAGGGCTGGTTATCTAACTAACTCTGAGCTAAATAGGCAGTGCAGGAGGATACAGGCAGGGGGCGCCAGCAACCCTTTAGACTAGCAGTAATATCGTTAGCGTTAGCATTAGCATTAGCATTAGCATTAGCATTAGCATTAGCATTAGCATTAGCTACCAGACAACGAAACACACAGCAACGGTATCCAATATGAACAAACACATTTATTATACAAATTATATATATATACCTCCCAAAATATACTCCCTCCCCGCCGGCCACACACACACTCACTCACTCACTCACAGTACCTGGCCTGGAAAAGGCTTAAAGTCCCGGACTGAGAATGAGCTCGTTGAGGCCTGGTTGGAGCTCGCATGTGCTTTGAGTAAGGCAGCAGACGAAGGGGGGGGGGTGACGTAGCAACTCGAAGGGAAAGGGGCTTCTTCGAAGTCCACAACGAGGTGTGAAGGGCTCAGGTCCGGGGGTCCACGGTAAGCTCCGGTGGAGTCAGCGGTCGGTCGCAATCCACGCGTGGAGGCGACGGCTCTGTCCAGCTTGGGTCTCGCTTGGTCCAACGTTCGCAGCCGGCTGCTGGCAAGGCTGACTAACGGGGACACAGCTAAACGGGCTATCACAGTTGTGAACTCAATAATCACTTGGCGTCTTCAGCTTCAGCACGGTGTGCGTTTTACTGACTCCGCCATCTTAGGTCGACTTCTCGTTACTTCTCTCTCGTTACTCTCTCTCGTTACTCTCATCACTCTGATTCTCGTCACACTGACGCACAGAGCACTTCCGTCGCTATATATACACCACCGAACCTAGCATCCGGGTCACGGACACACCCCGGATATACCACGTCATTAAACATATACATAAACATTACAGTAACAATACATACACCTTCATGAAACGTACAGGAATAGTATAGAAAATAATAAAGGAAATAACAGGGGCTGATTCGGGGAAACTAAACTGGCTCTAAACTGTGGGCCTTCATAACAGCCGCCCCATGAAACCCTCGGTTTCATTTAACTAGGGAAGGCACACTGGCTAGGCTGCTCTAGCAGCGTGAGGTAGGAGGTGATAGTGTCCTTCGTAATTTGAGGGAGCTCAATCAGGCGTGCCACAGGTCGGGTGTAAGTGCGACCACCAACGTCCACGATGGCCGTCCGCACCCTTCCATCCGGACCCGGCAGGACCTTGGTCACTCTGCCTGTCTGCCAGGCGGCGCGTGGAAGGGACTGGTCGATCACCAGTACCACGGCACCTTCGGACAAGTTGTCTCTCTCCCTCGTCCACTTCTGCCTGACTTGCAGGGTCGGCAGGTAGTGCAGTATGAACTGCCTCCAAAACTGGTCCGCGAGCACCTGGCTGTGCCTCCACCATCTTCTTCCGGTGAGCTCTGCAGGGTCGTAGACTACCTGAGGCAGTGCAGAGTCTCGCCGCCCCATCAGCAAGAAGTTGGGCGTAATGGGATCCAGATCTGCTACATCACTGGAGGTATAGCCTAGGGGCCGGGAGTTCAAGATGCCCTCAATCTCTGCTAGTACAGTCTGGAGCACCTCATCGGTAGGCACCTTCTGTCCGAGAATGGTACGTAGGACGTTCTTTACTGAGCGAATCTCCCGCTCCCAGGCTCCCCCGAAGTGTGGAGCATTTGGGGGGTTGAACTCAAACTTCACTTGCTGGGAGGCGAGTCTGTCACGGGCCTCCTCAGTCATCGCAGCGTAGCTCGCCCTCAGCTCGGCCTCACCACCGACGAAGTTGGTGCCTCTGTCCGACCGGAGGGTCTTAGGGGTCCCTCGCCTGGAGGTGAACCTCTTGAAGGACATGAGGAAGCTGTCGCTTGTGAGCTGGTGCAGAACTTCCAGGTGCATTGCTCTCGTCGTCAGGCACGTGTAGATGATGCCCCACCGCTTTTCGGAGGCTCGCCGGTTTCGGACTAGGAGTGGCCCGAAACAGTCGACCCCAGTAGAGTGGAACGGAGCCTGTCTCAGTCGCAGCCGGTCCTCGGGCAGATCGGACATCATGGGCTGCGGCGGCGTGGCTCGCCACCTCTGGCAGTCCGAGCAGGACCTTTGATACCTCCGTACCGCCTCCCGTCCATGGAGTATCCAGAATCTCCGTCGTACCTCCGCGAAGACACGCTCTCCACCCGCGTGCTGCACTTTGTCATCATGGTGCTTGATGACCAATCTGGTGACCTGATGCTTAGTGGGAAGCACGATGGGATGCTTCGTGTCTAGGTCTAGATCTTGAGCGCGGCGCAGTCTGCCACCCACGCGAATGAGAACACCGTCGAGCTCTGGAGCTAAGCCGCGGAGTCTACTGTCCGAGGGGATCGGCTTCCCTTTCTCGAGACACTCCCGCTCTCGGGAGAAGGCATCCTGTTGGGCACTCTGCAGCACCAGGAGCTCCGCCGCGGTGTAATCTTCGGCGCTGAGCGTAGTATCTAGGGGTAGACCGGCCTTGGAGCAGAACATCCTCTTCTGCAGCTCTTCGAGCGTCTCACACTCCTCTCCTGGAGTAGTCTCAGGGTCTACGACCTGGGTGACTCCGCAGAACAACGTCTTACGCAGCTCTTTGTCCTCTCTGTCTTCGGCTAACGCCGGCGTGGCTGGCCACTCTGACTCCCGCTCCTGTAGGAAGTCTGGTCCCGTGTGATACAGGTGGGGCTCAGCCAGATCCTGGAGAGTTGCCCCTCTCGTGATGACGTCAGCAGGGTTCCTCTTGGTGTCTACATAACGCCAGCAGTTCACCTCAGTCAACTCCAGAATCTCTGCGACTCGGGTGCCCACGAACACCTTATACCGACATGAGCTGGACTTCAACCACTGGAGGACGGTAGTGGAGTCTGACCACATGGTGACGCTCATCAGAGGTAGCTGGAGCTCGTCGAGCAGGAACCTTCCCAGTTGCGCGCCGTTCAGGGCAGCACACAGCTCCAGTCTTGGGATGGACTGTTGCTTCTTCGGCGCCACTCGGGAACGTGCCAGGACAAACGAGACGTGGACTTCACCTCCAAGCTCTGCCGCTCTGACGTATGCCACGGACCCGTACGCCATCTCCGAGGCGTCGCAGAATACATGTAGCGTGATGACACTCCTCTCTAGGTCCGTGGAGGGAGGGAAGTAGCTCCGCTGCAGCTTGATGTGCTGGAGAGTGGGAAGTTCCTGCTCCCAGGCCTTCCACTTCTCTTCTAGGTGACGAGGCAGAGGATCGTCCCATCCTCGTTCTTGGGCCCACAGCTCCCGGACAAGCACCTTGGCCATCGTCGTGAAGGGAGCGATATATCCCAGTGGGTCGTACTGGCTCGCTAGAGTGCTGTATATCGTTCTCATCGTGACGCGTTGGGGCTTGGCAGGCTTATTGCGATAGCGTAGAGTGTCGGTCTGGAACTGCCAGATAAGTCCGAGCGTCATCTCCTGAGCCTCGTCTGGTGAGTGAGAGACCCAAGCCTCGCTGCTGGTCGAGGTGGCCTCCTTCGGGAGGTCTCTGATGACCTCCGGGTCGTTGCTGGCCCACTGGCAGATCTCAAATCCACCCTCCTGGAGATGAGCACGCAGGTCCTGGACTAGCTGACGGGCTTCCGTGGCTGTCTTCGAACTGTGGAGGCAGTTGTCCACGTAAAAGCTCTTATGGACGGCGTCGAACACTCCAGGAGGTGCCGTCTCCTGCGCGGCGTGAGTCTGTAGCGCATAGGTAGCGCAACAGGGGCTGCAGGTTGTCCCGAATGGTAGCACCTCCCACTGGTAGATAGAGGGGTCGGGGTCGCTCGGGTCCTCTCTCCAGAGAAACCTCATGAGTGGCTTGTCTTCCTCCAACATCCTGACCTGGTGAAACATTCGCTTAATGTCACCACTGACTGCGATCGGCTGCTGACGGAAGCGCACCAGAACTCCCAAGAGGGCTGGGGTCAAGGTTGGACCAGGGAGAAGATAGTGGTTGAGGTTGAGCTTCCCCACCTGGTAGCTACAGTTGAAGACCACTCGGTTCTTCCCGTTGTGGTGAACATTGTGGTGCGGGAGGTACCAAGACTCGGCACTCTGGTTCGCCTCGGCTGGCTCAAGCTTCTTCACCAGACCGGACTCCGTCAGTTTCTTCATCTCCGTTCGGTAAGAAGCAGCAAGGACCTCGTCCTTCCTCATACGCTTCTCAGTGCTGGTCAGACACTGTAGGACGGTTCGAGGGGATACTCGAAACTCTGGCATGGGTTCTCTTCGGAGTAGTGGTGTGACGTATCTCTTCACGCCCTGGACTTCGATACGCACTGTCTTTGCTTTAAGGAGGTCTAGGGCGTAGACGTCCTCCTTGGACCGTACGTAGAGCTTCTCATTCTTGTAGGGCGCAACGTCTAGCGTCCACAGCTTCTGGACGTTGTCTAGTAGCGCCGCATTCATGGAGTCCACACTGGTGTGAAGGCAGTTGATGGTCTGCACTTCTTCGGTGCGGACATGGAGGGATGACGTAGCTCTCCCGTCTCTATCTCTCCACTCGGTAGCGCCTTGGAGGGCCCACCCAAGCGCAGTCTTAACAGCCATCGGGCAGCCTCGTGGTCCTCTCAGCGGAGGACGGAGCGACACGATCAGTGCAGCGTTGTCCGAGCCGATGAGAAGGGTTGGCTCCGCTCCTTCTATCGGATGTAGGTCTACTCGCCGTAGGTGGGAATATCTTGCGCGTAATCTCTCCAGGGGGTAGTCGTAGCGGGAGAGCGCTAGCTGGTCTGCGGTGAAGACATTCTGAAGCCGATATCTATCCGACGGCCGCCCCGCCGGGGAGATAGAGAAGTTGATTCTCGCCCCGGTGACCTCTTTAAGGTCGCGACGTATCGTGCGCAGAGTCAGCTTCTCCTCAGTCCCGTGGAGCCCCAACTGGCGCACTGCCTCCTGGAGGAGGATGGTCCGTTCCGACCCGTCGTCTAGAACGGCGTACGTGTCGTACACAGCGTTGTTGTGGTGAAGTCGGACCTTCACCACCTTCAGTAGGACCTTGGAGCCGCTGCTCTGGGTTGGGTCTAGGTAGTAGACAGGGGTTTCCTCTTCCGGTGCGCGACCGGACCTAGGGCTTCTGGTGCCCTCCGTGGACCTGGCGAGGGAGACCTCGTGTAGGATGTTGAGGTGGACCTCCTCACAGCGGTTGCACTTTCTCCTCAAGGTGCAGTTCTTAGCCAGATGGTCGCGCCCACAGTTCCAGCACCTCTTGTTCTCCTCGAGCCACCTCTGCTTGGCCTCGGTACTCAGGTTGTTGAAGTCACTGCACTCATTGAACCAGTGCTCGCTGGTGCAGTACGGACATGGCGGTGGACCTCTCCTTCCCTTTTGAGGGGGTTGAGAGGAATCCTTTCCCTCAGGTCGGGCTTTCCTCTCTCTCCGAGGCTCCTCCTCCGTGCGCAGCACTCCTACTGGGCGTCCTCTGTTCGAGCTCGGCCTGTCCCAGCGGTCTCCCTTCTCCCTCTCCTTCTTCGGCTCAGCGTAACCCATGGCGTCTACGTTGGTGTCATGCACTTCCTCCAGTAGGAACTCCGCGAAGGCAGCCATGCTCAGACCCAATTTCTCGGGGTTACGAACGCGCTGCTGTCGCCGGAACCTCTCCTGCCGGAAGCGTGGGATCTTGCGGAGCAGCCGCTCTACGTTGGAGGTGCTGTTGATCTCGCTGGCGCCAGCTGGGCCCTGCGTCTTCAGCATTCCAACCAAGGTGTGCACGCGGAGCGCGAAGTCATCCAGCGCCCGTTCATCCTTGATGGGGGCCTGCTGTTCGAGGGCTTGCAGTTCAGCAAGGGCGTGGTTCCAGGGACGACCGTAGCGGGCATCCAAGTCGGCGAGCGCTCGGGTGTAAGGTGTCGGTGCGGAGGCATGGGCCAGAACCATGTTGTGGGCTCTGGGGTTCCTCACATGCTGAAGGAGAATCGCATATTTGTAGGACTCTGAGCAGGAGTCGTCCAAGAGCGTGTCTAGGCAGATGCGTAGTTCCACATACTGGCTCCTGTCCTCGTCCTTGAAGAAGGGGAACTTGGGTCCCTCCACCTGGGGAAACATCCTGTAGTGGATGATCGGGGCTGGAGTGACGGTCTGGGTGTCCGGCCTGCATGCATGTTGGTTCACTGGAGGACCTAGGGGTGTGCTACGCTCTTGGGGAATGGCTCCCCTGCCGGGCAGCGACGCTGGCTCCCTCTGGGCCGCGTAGCGGTCGGGTCCCTGGTCCTCTTCCTTCCAGGTGGTCAGCTGGGCCTGTAGTTGGACAGTCATGGCGGGGGTCATGGAGCCATCGGCGGGGGGTTCAGGAGATGGCACTCGAGAGGGCCGTGCGGATGATGCTCTGGAGCTACGGGCCGACGGAGCTCCGCTGATGCACACGTCGCGCATGGTCTGCATCACTTCCTCCATCTTCTCCGCGTGCAGTTGCTCTCTTGCCATCTGCCTCTCCGCCGCGCGTTCCGCCCCCTCCATCTGGAGGCGCTCGCGCTCGAAATGGATGCGTTCCCTCTCTAAAGCCTCCTGGCGCTGTCTCTCCGCCGCACGTTCCGCTCCGTTCATCTGGAGGCGTTCACGTTCTAGCGCCTCCTGGCGCTGCCTCTCCGCCGCGCGTTCCGCCCCCTCCATCTGGAGGCGTTCACGCCTCTCCGCCGCGCGTTCCGCCCCCTCCATCTGGAGGCGTTCACGTTCTAGCGCCTCCTGGCGCTGCCTCTCCGCCGCGCGTTCCGCCCCCTCCATCTGGAGGCGTTCACGCTCGAACTGGAGGCGTTCCCGCTCTAACGCCATCTCGGCCTGTTGGCGCATACATTCGGACAGCGCGGCACTACTCCCTCTGGAGTGCATGCTATCCGCCCCAGAGGCAGAACTGCCCACGGAAACCCTGGACCGGGAGGAAGCCACTGAACGGCAGGAGCTAGGTCTCGAGCGCGCCGTACTGGGAGGCAGATCGTTAAGGCGGAGGCCCTCCCTCTTCCGCCCGCAGGCGCTGTCGGACCGGGCCTCTCCTTCCTGCTCTTCCGTTTCTACGGCAAAACCCTGCTGTTCTGCCATCTCATCCTCAGGCTGGTGCTCTTTGATGGCTGTCTCGGTGCTAGCCACCCGCGCGCCGGCGGACACCTCGGCCTCTCCGACCACTGTATCCCGTGGAGTGCGCTCCTCACTACCACTCAGTGAGCTTTCGAGCTCAAGCTCATACTCCTGTAACCTCGGAGGCAACCGCGGGACTCTCTGTGGTCGTGGCTCTGGCTCAGGGGGCGGAGAAGGGGGGGTAACTGTCTTGTCTGGTTGGCTGCGCTCAGCCATGCTATCACTACACAACCTATCCGGCTCGAAGGACCAATTGTAACCAGGGAGTAGCTAAAAGGACTGTAGAATTTAGGAAGGGCTGGTTATCTAACTAACTCTGAGCTAAATAGGCAGTGCAGGAGGATACAGGCAGGGGGCGCCAGCAACCCTTTAGACTAGCAGTAATATCGTTAGCATTAGCATTAGCATTAGCATTAGCATTAGCATTAGCATTAGCATTAGCATTAGCATTAGCATTAGCTACCAGACAACGAAACACACAGCAACGGTATCCAATATGAACAAACACATTTATTATACAAATTATATATACCGTATTTTCCGCCCTATAAGGCGCACTTAAAAGTTCCAAAAAAAAAAAAAAAACGACAGTGCGCCTTATAACCCGGTGCGCCTTATATATGGATCGAAATGTAAAAATTACATGACCAATATTTTTTTTTTAATAATAATACAATGTTTCAGTACGACTGGTAAACTGCAAAGCCGCACCGCTTGCAGCATTACGGTAATCTGTAAACACCGGTGCTTACTCACAGTGAAGAAGACGACAAAATGGCTCCTGTCAAGAGACACGCGTACGACGCAGAGTTTAAGCTCAAGGCTGTCAGTCACGCAGTAGAAAATGGTAATAGAGCAGCAGCGAGGGAATTCAATATTAATGAATCAATGGTAAGGAAGTGGAGGAAGCAAGAAGATGACCTGCGCCAAGTAAAGAAAACTAAGCAAAGTTTCCGAGGGAGCAAAGCGAGATGGCCACAGTTAGAGGACCAACTCGAACAGTGGGTTATTGAACAGAGAGCAGCAAGTAGAAGCGTCTCTACAGTCACAGTTCGAATGAAGGCAACAGCGCTAGCACGAGACATGAACATCGAGGATTTTCGAGGGGGTCCTTCTTGGTGCTTTCGATTTATGAAAAGACGTAAACTGTCCATCCGCGCAAGAACTAGCGTCTCGCAGCAACTGCCAGACGATTATAAAGAAAAGCTGGTCACTTTCCGCGCATACTGCGAAAAGAAGATAACTGAAAAGAAGATCCTGCCAGAGCATATCACCAACATGGACGAGGTTGATATTGTTTTGTTTGCATTGCATTTAGAAATGCTATTACTGTAACGCCAAATCAAATTCCTATATGTGTATGCTTAATGTGTATGCATAAATGGCAATAAACGTTATCTCATCTCATCTCATCTCTCATCAGGTTCCACTCACCTTTGATATTCCTGTGAACCGCACTGTGGAGAAAACGGGAACCAGTACGGTGTCCATACGCACCACAGGGAATGAGAAGTCATCCTTTACTGTAGTTCTCGCCTGCCAGGCTAGTGGCCAGAAACTTCCACCCATGGTTATTTTCAAGAGGAAGACCTTGCCAAAAGAAAACTTTCCAGCCGGCGTCGTCATCAAAGTTAACCCGAAGGGATGGATGGATGAGGAAAAGATGCGCGAGTGGCTGAGAGAAATTTACGTCAAGAGACCGGGTGGCTTTTTCCACACAGCTCCGTCTCTATTGATCTACGACTCCATGCGGGCCCATATCACCGATGCTGTCAAAAAACAAGTGAAGCAAACTAATTCGGAGCTTGCCGTCATTCCGGGTGGATTAACTAAAGAACTCCAGCCGCTAGATATTGGTGTAAACAGGGCGTTCAAATCTAGACTGCGAGCTGCGTGGGAGCAGTGGATGACAGAAGGTAACGATGAATTAAGAATCAGTATATGTAATATGTATTTTCATGTACCTACTTCTGCAAATCTTCTAATAAAGTTTTCAATCAATCCAAAAAGGCGAACACACGTTCACCAAGACGGGGAGACAGCGCCGGGCGACTTATGCCACTATCTGCCAATGGATCGTGGATGCCTGGGCTGATATATCAGTCTCAACTGTGGTCCGAGCTTTCACGAAGGCAGGAATAACTGCCACTGAACTGCCAGGCAACAGGTATAGTATAGTATAGTGGATAGTGTACATAGCCTTTATTTATGTAAACCAGCTCCTTTCCCTTCTTGTTTTTTTTTCTTTCCTAGCACCAGGGGAGCCCCGCCTCCCAAATTTCGTTGTTTGGTACCTGTACTATAGCAATGACAATAAAGACCATTCATTCATTCATTCATTCATTCATTCAACAGCAGCGACACTGACTCAGATAATGACGAGAGGGAGCAGGGCATATTGGATCCCGTACTCGCCCAACTGTTCAATTCGGACACCGAAGAAGAAGAATTCAAGGGATTCGTGGAAGACGAATGAACTGAAAAAGTGAGCTTTACGTGTTATACATAACTGAACAATGTTGAGTTATGCACTAACGTTTGATTTAGTGGTATCAGACTGTTTCTTTTACTACGTGTTTACTGAAATAAAGTTTGAATGTTTGACTGAATTGAATTAATGAACATCTCATCCCTCTGTCTCCATGTCATTGTAGAACACCCATGCCTTTGGAAGAAACGTTCCCCTCCACGTTTGGGAGAAGAGTGAACTTGTTATTGTTAATATTGTTAATATGTTATTGTTAATATTGTTATGTACATATGTGTAGCGAGAGGTGACGCATTTACAATAAATAGCTTTTTATTATTTTGCGCCCTGGTCATGGAATAACCTCCAGAACACACTACAGTTTATTAACCTCGTCTCCCTGTGAGAGTTCAAAGCTCTGATTGGAAATTGTGTGACAGAAATGTGCAATTGCTACTCTTAAAATGTTTTCATGTTTTAATATGTAGTCTGCTCTTATCTCTTGTCTGTTATTTAGTATGTTTTGTTTTATTATTATTGTTTTATTGTTTTATAATATTTTATTGTTTTTAATTTTGTAACTTGTATCTGTACTGGTTGGTGTGCTTTCTTTGGCCAGGTCTCCCTCGAAAAAGAGATTTTGATCTCAAAGAACCTCCCGGTTAAATAACGGTTAAATAAAAAAAATTATACCTCCAGTATGTCTCTGTGTTATTGTTAATATTGTTAATATTGTTAATATGCACATTAACGTTTGAACAACGTTTGAACGTTGAACAACGTTTAAGAACGCTTAATAAAGTGTGACTTTATTTGACTGTTGTGTTAACATTCCCTTTAGCACAGCTCCATCTAGTGGATGCATAACGCAACCCCAGTCAAAAAAAAAACCCGACAGTGCGCCTTATAAGCCGGTGCGCCTTGTATATGAAAAAATTTCTAAAATAGGCCATTCATTGAAGGTGCGCCTTATACCCCGGTGCGCCTTATAGGGCGGAAAATACGGTATATACCTCCCAAAATATACTCCCTCCCCGCCGGCCACACACACACTCACTCACTCACTCACAGTACCTGGCCTGGAAAAGGCTTAAAGTCCCGGACTGAGAATGAGCTCGTTGAGGCCTGGTTGGAGCTCGCATGTGCTTTGAGTAAGGCAGCAGACGAAGGGGGGGGGGTGACGTAGCAACTCGAAGGGAAAGGGGCTTCTTCGAAGTCCACAACGAGGTGTGAAGGGCTCAGGTCCGGGGGTCCACGGTAAGCTCCGGTGGAGTCAGCGGTCGGTCGCAATCCACGCGTGGAGGCGACGGCTCTGTCCAGCTTGGGTCTCGCTTGGTCCAACGTTCGCAGCCGGCTGCTGGCAAGGCTGACTAACGGGGACACAGCTAAACGGGCTATCACAGTTGTGAACTCAATAATCACTTGGCGTCTTCAGCTTCAGCACGGTGTGCGTTTTACTGACTCCGCCATCTTAGGTCGACTTCTCGTTACTTCTCTCTCGTTACTCTCTCTCGTTACTCTCATCACTCTGATTCTCGTCACACTGACGCACAGAGCACTTCCGTCGCTATATATACACCACCGAACCTAGCATCCGGGTCACGGACACACCCCGGATATACCACGTCATTAAACATATACATAAACATTACAGTAACAATACATACACCTTCATGAAACGTACAGGAATAGTATAGAAAATAATAAAGGAAATAACAGGGGCTGATTCGGGGAAACTAAACTGGCTCTAAACTGTGGGCCTTCATAACATATATATTAGGGTTATGTATATTTCGAAAGTACATGATTATTTCTAATATAGAACAATAGTAATCAATACAACACACAATAGCACGATACTACGATACTGCCACTGCGCAGAGATACCTGAGACCAGAGAAACCCGGGTACCTGACCCACAAGACAGAAGTCAGGACGACGGTTCGACATATCGTTCTAAAACAATGTTGTCCCCAACTGTATATATGTAGGCTATATACGGCTATGCTCATATACATATCCTTATATATATTAGGGTTATGTATATTTCGAAAGTACATGAGTATTTCTAATATAGAACAATAGTAATCAATACAACACACAATAGCAATAATATAAACTACCTAATAAAACAAGAATAAACCATTTATTCAAGGGCCTAGAACAAAGATAAAGAAAATAACTAAATAATCTAAGAATTACTGTAAGATTTAAACAAGTAAATACATACAAATATATAGGCCTAGATGAAAACAATGTTGATGAATAAAGTCACCACCATTCGTGCCAGCGCTGACCAGGAAGAGCTAGGCTGCCCTCTGCTGGTGGGAAAGCGTACATGCATGGTCTCCAAACAGAATTACGCATCTCATAAGTATTTTCCTGCATCCTTCTCAAAATACTTCTGCTCGCTCCAAGACGTGGCTGATATCATCCCACTAATGGTCGAGCCTAACTAAACAGCCTGTCCATGTTAACACCAGCTCATGGTCAGTATGGAAACGTATTAACTTGTTTTATGTAACGTAGCGCACCGGTTGGGTCGGCCAGACGCACCAGTAGGGACATTCCTTATGTAGCCAAGCGTTAACATTACAGTGTTTTACAAATAGCTTAGATTGAGATTAGATTCAACTTTATTGTCGTTGCAGAGCACAAGTACCAGACAACGGAATGCAGTAAAAGGAGTGCACCATTCCCTGGACATACTGCAATACCAGGTCGATGCGTGGAGTGGACGGAGCAAGCCCCTATTCCAGCTCCCTGTTGCAAAAATCAATTTAATATATATCGACATATCGTCCTAAAACATTGTTGTCCTCAACTGTATATACTGTATGTAGGCTATATACGGCTATGCGCATATACATATCCTTATATATAGATTAGGGTTATATATATTTCGAAAGTACATGAGATTGAAACACGAGTATTTCTACTATAGAACAATAGTAATCAATACAACACACAATAGCAATAATATAAACTACCTAATAAAACAAGAATAAACCATTATACAATCCAAGGGCCTAGAACAAAGATAAAGAAAATAACTAAATAATCTAAAAAGTATTGTAAGATTTAAACAAGTAAATACATACAAATATATAGGCCTAGATGAAAACAATGTTGATGAATAAAGTCACCCGCGGTACTCTAGTCGAGACCACCATTCGTGTCAGCGCTGACCAGGAAGAGCTAGGCTGCCCTCTGCTGGTGGGAAAGCGTACATGCATGGTCTCCAAACAGAATCACGCATCTCATAAGTATTTTCCTGCATCCTTCTCAAGATACTTCTAACTTGTGTATTTCTACTTTAGGATGTAATAATAGCGATTCAGATTCTACTGTAATTTATTTTCCACAAGTAAATCAGTCTCCTTAGAGACCATCAAAAATTGCCAATGCCGACTATATTTCAAGTCGTCACGGCGGGGTATTGGGTAAAGTTTTCAACTAGCAATAATCACGCCTCGGATAAACCTCATAGGCTACGATACTGCCACTGCGCAGAGATACTTGAGACCAGAGAAACCCGGGTACCTGACCCACAAGACAGAAGTCAGAACGACGGTTCGACATATCGTTCTAAAACAATGTTGTCCCCAACTGTATATATGTAGGCTATATACGGCTATGCTCATATACATATCCTTATATATATTAGGGTTATGTATATTTCGAAAGTACATGAGTATTTCTAATATAGAACAATAGTAATCAATACAACACACAATAGCAATAATATAAACTACCTAATAAAACAAGAATAAACCATTTATTCAAGGGCCTAGAACAAAGATAAAGAAAATAACTAAATAATCTAAGAATTACTGTAAGATTTAAACAAGTAAATACATACAAATATATAGGCCTAGATGAAAACAATGTTGATGAATAAAGTCACCACCATTCGTGCCAGCGCTGACCAGGAAGAGCTAGGCTGCCCTCTGCTGGTGGGAAAGCGTACATGCATGGTCTCCAAACAGAATTACGCATCTCATAAGTATTTTCCTGCATCCTTCTCAAAATACTTCTGCTCGCTCCAAGACGTGGCTGATATCATCCCACTAATGGTCGAGCCTAACTAAACAGCCTGTCCATGTTAACACCAGCTCATGGTCAGTATGGAAACGTATTAACTTGTTTTATGTAACGTAGCGCACCGGTTGGGTCGGCCAGACGCACCAGTAGGGACATTCCTTATGTAGCCAAGCGTTAACATTACAGTGTTTTACAAATAGCTTAGATTTAGATTAGATTCAACTTTATTGTCGTTGCAGAGCACAAGTACCAGACAACGGAATGCAGTAAAAGGAGTGCACCATTCCCTGGACATACTGCAATACCAGGTCGATGCGTGGAGTGGACGGAGCAAGCCCCTATTCCAGCTCCCTGTTGCAAAAATCAATTTAATATATATCGACATATCGTCCTAAAACAATGTTGTCCTCAACTGTATATACTGTATGTAGGCTATATACGGCTATGCGCATATACATATCCTTATATATAGATTAGGGTTATATATATTTCGAAAGTACATGAGATTGAAACACGAGTATTTCTACTATAGAACAATAGTAATCAATACAACACACAATAGCAATAATATAAACTACCTAATAAAACAAGAATAAACCATTATACAATCCAAGGGCCTAGAACAAAGATAAAGAAAATAACTAAATAATCTAAAAAGTATTGTAAGATTTAAACAAGTAAATACATACAAATATATAGGCCTAGATGAAAACAATGTTGATGAATAAAGTCACCCGCGGTACTCTAGTCGAGACCACCATTCGTGTCAGCGCTGACCAGGAAGAGCTAGGCTGCCCTCTGCTGGTGGGAAAGCGTACATGCATGGTCTCCAAACAGAATCACGCATCTCATAAGTATTTTCCTGCATCCTTCTCAAAATACTTCTAACTTGTGTATTTCTACTTTAGGATGTAATAATAGCGATTCAGATTCTACTGTAATTTATTTTCCACAAGTAAATCAGTCTCCTTAGAGACCATCAAAAATTGCCAATGCCGACTATATTTCAAGTCGTCACGGCGGGGTATTGGGTAAAGTTTTCAACTAGCAATAATCACGCCTCGGATAAACCTCATAGGCTACGATACTGCCACTGCGCAGAGATACCTGAGACCAGAGAAACCCGGGTACCTGACCCACAAGACAGAAGTCACAACGACGGTTCGACATATCGTTCTAAAACAATGTTGTCCCCAACTGTATATATGTAGGCTATATACGGCTATGCTCATATACATATCCTTATATATATATATATATTAGGGTTATGTATATTTCGAAAGTACATGATTATTTCTAATATAGAACAATAGTAATCAATACAACACACAATAGCAATAATATAAACTACCTAATAAAACAAGAATAAACCATTTATTCAAGGGCCTAGAACAAAGATAAAGAAAATAACTAAATAATCTAAGAATTACTGTAAGATTTAAACAAGTAAATACTTACAAATATATAGGCCTAGATGAAAACAATGTTGATGAATAAAGTCACCACTATTCGTGCCAGCGCTGACCAGGAAGAGCTAGGCTGCCCTCTGCTGGTGGGAAAGCGTACATGCATGGTCTCCAAACAGAATTACGCATCTCATAAGTATTTTCCTGCATCCTTCTCAAAATGCTTCGGCTCGCTCCAAGACGGGGCTGATATCATCCCACTAAGGGTCGAGCCTAACTAAACAACCTGTCCATGTTAACACCAGCTCATGGTCAGTATGGAAACGTATTAACTTGTTTTATGTAACGTAGCGCACCGGTTGGGTCGGCCAGACGCACCAGTAGGGTCATTCCTTATGTAGCCAAGCGTTAACATTACAGTGTTTTACAAATAGCTTAGATTTAGATTAGATTAAACTTTATTGTCGTTGCAGAGCACAAGTACCAGACAACGGAATGCAGTAAAAGGAGTGCACCATTCCCTGGACATACTGCAATACCAGGTCGATGCGTGGAGTGGACGGAGCAAGCCCCTATTCCAGCTCCCTGTTGCAAAAATCAATTTAATATATATCGACATATCGTCCTAAAACAATGTTGTCCTCAACTGTATATACTGTATGTAGGCTATATACGGCTATGCGCATATACATATCCTTATATATAGATTAGGGTTATATATATTTCGAAAGTACATGAGATTGAAACACGAGTATTTCTACTATAGAACAATAGTAATCAATACAACACACAATAGCAATAATATAAACTACCTAATAAAACAAGAATAAACCATTATACAATCCAAGGGCCTAGAACAAAGATAAAGAAAATAACTAAATAATCTAAAAAGTATTGTAAGATTTAAACAAGTAAATACATACAAATATATAGGCCTAGATGAAAACAATGTTGATGAATAAAGTCACCCGCGGTACTCTAGTCGAGACCACCATTCGTGTCAGCGCTGACCAGGTAGAGCTATGCTGCCCTCTGCTGGTGGGAAAGCGTACATGCATGGTCTCCAAACAGAATCACGCATCTCATAAGTATTTTCCTGCATCCTTCTCAAAATACTTCTAACTTGTGTATTTCTACTTTAGGATGTAATAATAGCGATTCAGATTCTACTGTAATTTATTTTCCACAAGTAAATCAGTCTCCTTAGAGACCATCAAAAATTGCCAATGCCGACTATATTTCAAGTCGTCACGGCGGGGTATTGGGTAAAGTTTTCAACTAGCAATAATCACGCCTCGGATAAACCTCATAGGCTACGATACTGCCACTGCGCAGAGATACCTGAGACCAGAGAAACCCGGGTACCTGACCCACAAGACAGAAGTCACAACGACGGTTCGACATATCGTTCTAAAACAATGTTGTCCCCAACTGTATATATGTAGGCTATATACGGCTATGCTCATATACATATCCTTATATATATATATTAGGGTTATGTATATTTCGAAAGTACATGAGTATTTCTAATATAGAACAATAGTAATCAATACAACACACAATAGCAATAATATAAACTACCTAATAAAACAAGAATAAACCATTTATTCAAGGGCCTAGAACAAAGATAAAGAAAATAACTAAATAATCTAAGAATTACTGTAAGATTTAAACAAGTAAATACATACAAATATATAGGCCTAGATGAAAACAATGTTGATGAATAAAGTCACCACCATTCGTGCCAGCGCTGACCAGGAAGAGCTAGGCTGCCCTCTGCTGGTGGGAAAGCGTACATGCATGGTCTCCAAACAGAATTACGCATCTCATAAGTATTTTCCTGCATCCTTCTCAAAATACTTCTGCTCGCTCCAAGACGTGGCTGATATCATCCCACTAATGGTCGAGCCTAACTAAACAGCCTGTCCATGTTAACACCAGCTCATGGTCAGTATGGAAACGTATTAACTTGTTTTATGTAACGTAGCGCACCGGTTGGGTCGGCCAGACGCACCAGTAGGGACATTCCTTATGTAGCCAAGCGTTAACATTACAGTGTTTTACAAATAGCTTAGATTTAGATTAGATTCAACTTTATTGTCGTTGCAGAGCACAAGTACCAGACAACGGAATGCAGTAAAAGGAGTGCACCATTCCCTGGACATACTGCAATACCAGGTCGATGCGTGGAGTGGACGGAGCAAGCCCCTATTCCAGCTCCCTGTTGCAAAAATTAATTTAATATATATCGACATATCGTCCTAAAACAATGTTGTCCTCAACTGTATATACTGTATGTAGGCTATATACGGCTATGCGCATATACATATCCTTATATATAGATTAGGGTTATATATATTTCGAAAGTACATGAGATTGAAACACGAGTATTTCTACTATAGAACAATAGTAATCAATACAACACACAATAGCAATAATATAAACTACCTAATAAAACAAGAATAAACCATTATACAATCCAAGGGCCTAGAACAAAGATAAAGAAAATAACTAAATAATCTAAAAAGTATTGTAAGATTTAAACAAGTAAATACATACAAATATATAGGCCTAGATGAAAACAATGTTGATGAATAAAGTCACCCGCGGTACTCTAGTCGAGACCACCATTCGTGTCAGCGCTGACCAGGAAGAGCTAGGCTGCCCTCTGCTGGTGGGAAAGCGTACATGCATGGTCTCCAAACAGAATCACGCATCTCATAAGTATTTTCCTGCATCCTTCTCAAGATACTTCTAACTTGTGTATTTCTACTTTAGGATGTAATAATAGCGATTCAGATTCTACTGTAATTTATTTTCCACAAGTAAATCAGTCTCCTTAGAGACCATCAAAAATTGCCAATGCCGACTATATTTCAAGTCGTCACGGCGGGGTATTGGGTAAAGTTTTCAACTAGCAATAATCACGCCTCGGATAAACCTCATAGGCTACGATACTGCCACTGCGCAGAGATACCTGAGACCAGAGAAACCCGGGTACCTGACCCACAAGACAGAAGTCAGAACGACGGTTCGACATATCGTTCTAAAACAATGTTGTCCCCAACTGTATATATGTAGGCTATATACGGCTATGCTCATATACATATCCTTATATATATATTAGGGTTATGTATATTTCGAAAGTACATGAGTATTTCTAATATAGAACAATAGTAATCAATACAACACACAATAGCAATAATATAAACTACCTAATAAAACAAGAATAAACCATTTATTCAAGGGCCTAGAACAAAGATAAAGAAAATAACTAAATAATCTAAGAATTACTGTAAGATTTAAACAAGTAAATACATACAAATATATAGGCCTAGATGAAAACAATGTTGATGAATAAAGTCACCACCATTCGTGCCAGCGCTGACCAGGAAGAGCTAGGCTGCCCTCTGCTGGTGGGAAAGCGTACATGCATGGTCTCCAAACAGAATTACGCATCTCATAAGTATTTTCCTGCATCCTTCTCAAAATACTTCTGCTCGCTCCAAGACGTGGCTGATATCATCCCACTAATGGTCGAGCCTAACTAAACAGCCTGTCCATGTTAACACCAGCTCATGGTCAGTATGGAAACGTATTAACTTGTTTTATGTAACGTAGCGCACCGGTTGGGTCGGCCAGACGCACCAGTAGGGACATTCCTTATGTAGCCAAGCGTTAACATTACAGTGTTTTACAAATAGCTTAGATTTAGATTAGATTCAACTTTATTGTCGTTGCAGAGCACAAGTACCAGACAACGGAATGCAGTAAAAGGAGTGCACCATTCCCTGGACATACTGCAATACCAGGTCGATGCGTGGAGTGGACGGAGCAAGCCCCTATTCCAGCTCCCTGTTGCAAAAATCAATTTAATATATATCGACATATCGTCCTAAAACAATGTTGTCCTCAACTGTATATACTGTATGTAGGCTATATACGGCTATGCGCATATACATATCCTTATATATAGATTAGGGTTATATATATTTCGAAAGTACATGAGATTGAAACACGAGTATTTCTACTATAGAACAATAGTAATCAATACAACACACAATAGCAATAATATAAACTACCTAATAAAACAAGAATAAACCATTATACAATCCAAGGGCCTAGAACAAAGATAAAGAAAATAACTAAATAATCTAAAAAGTATTGTAAGATTTAAACAAGTAAATACATACAAATATATAGGCCTAGATGAAAACAATGTTGATGAATAAAGTCACCCGCGGTACTCTAGTCGAGACCACCATTCGTGTCAGCGCTGACCAGGAAGAGCTAGGCTGCCCTCTGCTGGTGGGAAAGCGTACATGCATGGTCTCCAAACAGAATCACGCATCTCATAAGTATTTTCCTGCATCCTTCTCAAAATACTTCTAACTTGTGTATTTCTACTTTAGGATGTAATAATAGCGATTCAGATTCTACTGTAATTTATTTTCCACAAGTAAATCAGTCTCCTTAGAGACCATCAAAAATTGCCAATGCCGACTATATTTCAAGTCGTCACGGCGGGGTATTGGGTAAAGTTTTCAACTAGCAATAATCACGCCTCGGATAAACCTCATAGGCTACGATACTGCCACTGCGCAGAGATACCTGAGACCAGAGAAACCCGGGTACCTGACCCACAAGACAGAAGTCACAACGACGGTTCGACATATCGTTCTAAAACAATGTTGTCCCCAACTGTATATATGTAGGCTATATACGGCTATGCTCATATACATATCCTTATATATATATATATTAGGGTTATGTATATTTCGAAAGTACATGATTATTTCTAATATAGAACAATAGTAATCAATACAACACACAATAGCAATAATATAAACTACCTAATAAAACAAGAATAAACCATTTATTCAAGGGCCTAGAACAAAGATAAAGAAAATAACTAAATAATCTAAGAATTACTGTAAGATTTAAACAAGTAAATACTTACAAATATATAGGCCTAGATGAAAACAATGTTGATGAATAAAGTCACCACTATTCGTGCCAGCGCTGACCAGGAAGAGCTAGGCTGCCCTCTGCTGGTGGGAAAGCGTACATGCATGGTCTCCAAACAGAATTACGCATCTCATAAGTATTTTCCTGCATCCTTCTCAAAATGCTTCCGCTCGCTCCAAGACGGGGCTGATATCATCCCACTAAGGGTCGAGCCTAACTAAACAACCTGTCCATGTTAACACCAGCTCATGGTCAGTATGGAAACGTATTAACTTGTTTTATGTAACGTAGCGCACCGGTTGGGTCGGCCAGACGCACCAGTAGGGTCATTCCTTATGTAGCCAAGCGTTAACATTACAGTGTTTTACAAATAGCTTAGATTTAGATTAGATTCAACTTTATTGTCGTTGCAGAGCACAAGTACCAGACAACGGAATGCAGTAAAAGGAGTGCACCATTCCCTGGACATACTGCAATACCAGGTCGATGCGTGGAGTGGACGGAGCAAGCCCCTATTCCAGCTCCCTGTTGCAAAAATCAATTTAATATATATCGACATATCGTCCTAAAACAATGTTGTCCTCAACTGTATATACTGTATGTAGGCTATATACGGCTATGCGCATATACATATCCTTATATATAGATTAGGGTTATATATATATTTCGAAAGTACATGAGATTGAAACACGAGTATTTCTACTATAGAACAATAGTAATCAATACAACACACAATAGCAATAATATAAACTACCTAATAAAACAAGAATAAACCATTATACAATCCAAGGGCCTAGAACAAAGATAAAGAAAATAACTAAATAATCTAAAAAGTATTGTAAGATTTAAACAAGTAAATACATACAAATATATAGGCCTAGATGAAAACAATGTTGATGAATAAAGTCACCCGCGGTACTCTAGTCGAGACCACCATTCGTGTCAGCGCTGACCAGGTAGAGCTAGGCTGCCCTCTGCTGGTGGGAAAGCGTACATGCATGGTCTCCAAACAGAATCACGCATCTCATAAGTATTTTCCTGTATCCTTCTCAAAATACTTCTAACTTGTGTATTTCTACTTTAGGATGTAATAATAGCGATTCAGATTCTACTGTAATTTATTTTCCACAAGTAAATCAGTCTCCTTAGAGACCATCAAAAATGGCCAATGCCGACTATATTTCAAGTCGTCACGGCGGGGTATTGGGTAAAGTTTTCAACTAGCAATAATCACGCCTCGGATAAACCTCATAGGCTACGATACTGCCACTGCGCAGAGATACCTGAGACCAGAGAAACCCGGGTACCTGACCAACAAGACAGAAGTCACAACGACGGTTCGACATCTCGTTCTAAAACAATGTTGTCCCCAACTGTATATATGTAGGCTATATACGGCTATGCTCATATACATATCCTTATATATATATTAGGGTTATGTATATTTCGAAAGTACATGAGTATTTCTAATATAGAACAATAGTAATCAATACAACACACAATAGCAATAATATAAACTACCTAATAAAACAAGAATAAACCATTTATTCAAGGGCCTAGAACAAAGATAAAGAAAATAACTAAATAACCTAAGAATTACTGTAAGATTTAAACAAGTAAATACATACAAATATATAGGCCTAGATGAAAACAATGTTGATGAATAAAGTCACCACCATTCGTGCCAGCGCTGACCAGGAAGAGCTAGGCTGCCCTCTGCTGGTGGGAAAGCGTACATGCATGGTCTCCAAACAGAATTACGCATCTCATAAGTATTTTCCTGCATCCTTCTCAAAATACTTCTGCTCGCTCCAAGACGTGGCTGATATCATCCCACTAAGGGTCGAGCCTAACTAAACAGCCTGTCCATGTTAACACCAGCTCATGGTCAGTATGGAAACGTATTAACTTGTTTTATGTAACGTAGCGCACCGGTTGGGTCGGCCAGACGCACCAGTAGGGACATTCCTTATGTAGCCAAGCGTTAACATTACAGTGTTTTACAAATAGCTTAGATTTAGATTAGATTCAACTTTATTGTCGTTGCAGAGCACAAGTACCAGACAACGGAATGCAGTAAAAGGAGTGCACCATTCCCTGGACATACTGCAATACCAGGTCGATGCGTGGAGTGGACGGAGCAAGCCCCTATTCCAGCTCCCTGTTGCAAAAATCAATGTAATATATATCGACATATCGTCCTAAAACAATGTTGTCCTCAACTGTATATACTGTATGTAGGCTATATACGGCTATGCGCATATACATATCCTTATATATATATAGATTAGGGTTATATATATTTCGAAAGTACATGAGATTGAAACACGAGTATTTCTACTATAGAACAATAGTAATCAATACAACACACAATAGCAATAATATAAACTACATTATAAAACAAGAATAAACCATTATACAATCCAAGGGCCTAGAACAAAGATAAAGAAAATAACTAAGGTGTTTTTTATTGGTTTTTATAAAAACGCAACACCGTGTATACAATCAATTACTCAATCATAAAACAATCAGACATTTAAGACATTTCATTCAACAACAACCAACATTAAACTAACTAAAGTGCTCAGTGTTCAGTGTATTGTCCAGTGTAGTGTAATGTTCAGTGTTCAGTGTCCAGGTTCCAGTGTCGGTAGGAGGCAGGGGTAAAAAACCTGTTCGCTGTGCATCCGGGAAAAAATTCCCCTGCAGCCCTCTAGTTGTAGAGCGACTACTATCCAGTTTGCCCACCAGTGCAAAGCCGTGGCTCCCCCACCTCCCGACCCCGGAGGGACCCCACACACCCGACTCACCCGACCCGCCCCACCACCGGCGCATCCGGCCCAGCCCACCAGGCTCAGACTCCTGTAGCCCTTCACGAGGCTAGCCGGACCAGGCGCCCCAGCGGCGGAGCAGATCGAGCACGCAGGCCGACCGGAGGCCCCCGAGGAGAGGCCCAGAGAGCTCGGCGCATGGCAGGCAAGCAGAGGCGAAAAACCTGTACACAGCTTATCCAGGGAAAAAGCTCCCTGGCTCTTCTCAGCTTGTTCCGGGCTGGGGGTTGGGGGTTGGCGGGTAGGGGACTGGGCCTGTAGCTGGGGCCTGGAGTTGGGGGGGGGGGGCCCGGAACAGGGGGTTTGGGGTCGCTGAGTTGGAACCTGGGGTTGGTGCTGGGGTGACGTGGTGGTTCCCGCCGGTCTCTGCTCCTGGGTCTGGAAGCCTGGGTAGGTGTCAGAGCTGGATATGACATGTGCTTCCCTGTGACCCAGTGATGTTGGTCATCCTGGTGCTGGTGGTGCTGGCAGAGACGGCTGGTTCGGCTGTGGGTTGTGTGTGGTGATATTCTGGTGAGGGTAGGAAGTGGGTCAGTGCTGTGTACATGTGTAGGTGGTGGAAGGTGCAGTAAACTTCCCTGTTGGTGTTGTGCGCTGCTCCTCTCCTGGTCCTTGTGATGGTGTTACTGCTGACCAGGGCTTGTGCTGGAACGGTGGTGAAGGTGATAGTGCAGGAACTGGTGGTGTAGTGAGGTAGGCCCGGGGTGGGGGGGGGTTGGGCGATGCGGCGCGGCATGGGGGGCGGTTTAGAGGATGACGTCCTTCCATCTCTCCACCCCCCACACCGCTCTTGCTTGATCCGGGTTATTTTTAAAGTCAATAATAGCATGGTCCCTGAGGAAGAGGGTGATTCTCCTCCTCAGGGTTGTCAGGTCGACGCTCTGTTTCTGATAGATCCTGATGTTCCTCGTCTCCCAGAGTACCTGCTTGACGGCGCTGATGATCCTCCACTGTTGTTGTAGTTGGGGGGTTGTGCACCCCCCGGGAGGACCATACAGGATGTTCTCGGCCGTCAAGCGGGGCAGGGTCAGCAGGCTGTTTAGGGAGACAGAGGGAACAAACAGGGCCCAGACCCGCCTGGCCACGGAGCACTCACAGAACAGGTGGTTAATGTATTCTGTGTCCGTGCATCCGTGGGGGCATTTCTCAGTCTTTGCGATGTGCCGCCTATGCAAGAATTCCCTAGTGGGGAGACAACCATGAGCAGCCATCCAGGCAATGTCTTTTTGTTTATTGTTAGTACATTTATGATTAATGTTTTTCCATACCTGTTTGGAG
Organism: Nansenia antarctica; assembly: GCF_963989245.1. Classification (NCBI taxonomy): domain Eukaryota; kingdom Metazoa; phylum Chordata; class Actinopteri; order Argentiniformes; family Microstomatidae; genus Nansenia; species Nansenia antarctica. The sequence goes on along the minus strand of NC_137677.1, from coordinate 35,001,373 downwards.
TCCACGGCTGTGCTGGCCTTGGGGTGAGTAATGGTTTCCTTCGACCTTATGAAGGTCATAATGTCTTTGTATTTCCATGAGGCCAGCCCAGCCGCGGACAATCCTGTCCTGAAGGCAAAGTCCCTCCATATCTTGTAGACTGGAGGGGGGTCCCAGCTGTAGGGCACAGTGTGATTTATTAATGCGGTCACCCTGAGTGTCCGGAGGATGGGTGTGGCATAGAATATTTCAAAGAACCTGGCTTTCCTATCTTTGTTGTTGATGTTGTTGATGAGGTTGGAGAGTCCCTGTGCCCTAATGATGTTTAGGATGTCTGGGACCCCTTTACCCCCATTCTCCACTGTTTTGTACAGGGTGGTGCGTTTTAGTTTTTCCATCTGGCTCCCCCAGACAAAGGTAAACATGATCCTTTCGATGGTTTTGGATACTGCTCTGTCTGGGGGAAACACCCTGCCCAGGTAAAGGAGAATGGGAAGAACAATAGCCTTCAGGACCAGGATCTTGCCTGTCATTGTGAGGGGCCGTGCACTCCACTCACAGATCTTCTTTTGGACCTGGCGGATGGTCTCCTTCCAGCTGCCGGAGGCCCTTCCATCTTTCTGGTAGGTGATCCCCAGCAGCTTAATGTTTTCCGTCTTTACAGGGAAGGAGGTTGCCAGGTTCTCCTGCCAGTGCTGCGACAGAAACAGCTCACACTTACCCCTATTGATCAGGGCGCCAGTGGCTGCACAGTAGTCCTCCACCACTTTCGTTGCTGTGGAAATGGAGCGACTATCTGTGCCGACGATGGTGATGTCGTCCATGTACGCCACCACCTTGAGCCTCTCCCCACGGGCCCCTGGTAGAGGGTAGCCCATGATGTTGGGGGAGCTCCTGATCTTCCGTAGGAACGGCTCCAGGTAGATGACGTACAGCAGAGGGGCCAAGGGGCATCCCTGCCGTACTCCCGCTTTGATGGGGAAGGGGTCTGTCAACTGGTTGTTGATCCGAACTCTGCTTGTGATGTTGTTGTAGCAGAGTTCGGTCCAGTTGAGCAGGTGCTGGGGGAAGTTCATGCCCTTCAGCACCCTCTGCAGGAAACCATGGCTAACCCTGTCAAAGGCCTTCTCCTGATCCAGGCTGAGAAGGCCTAAAGGGGACCTCCGCTCCTGGGAGTGCAGGATGAGGTCTCTCACCAGGAGCAGGTTGTCGTTGATGGACCTACCGGGGATGCTACAGGTTTGGTCAGGGGCTATAACTGAGGGGAGGAGGGTTTGAAACCGTTGAGTGAGGGCTTTTGTCATGATTTTATAGTCCACTGGGAGGAGATTGATGGGGCGCCAGTTCCGGAGGTCCTTGAGGTCCCCTTTCTTGGGGATCAGTGTGACCGTACTCTGTCGCATTGACTCTCCAAGCCTCCCTTCCCTGTAGACGGCTTTGAAGACCTCCGCCAAGTCCTCCTTGAGGAGATCCCAGAGAGTCTTGTAGAACTCTGCTGGGATCCCATCCGGTCCAGGGGCCTTGTGTGTATTCAAGGAGTGCACGGCCCGGGTGAGCTCCTCCGTGGTCAGCTCTGGGTTCTCACTCTCACCACCCTCGGGGACCCGGTCCAGACCATCCAGGAAGGTGGCCATGAGAGTCTCGTCGGTTGTCTTGATGTTGTAGAGACTCTCGTAGAACTCTCTTGCCACCCCCGGGATGTTGCCTCTGTCTGACACGGTGTCCCCATTGGTGTCGTATAGGGACAGGATAGGCTTGTGTTTTGACCGTGCCTTGCGGAAGAAGTGGCGTGTGCATTTCTCCTTCTCCTCCAGGCCCTGGAGTTTTTCCCTGAACTGTTTCTTTTGTTGTTGCTCCCGGTAGAGGGTGGCAAGGTGTTGTTTGGTCTCGGCCAGTTCTCGGGCCACATCCAGACCACCCAGCTGTAGGAGACTCAGGCGTTGGAGGGCCGCGTTGTGGTGTTGAAACCTGGCCCTCTGTTCTGCCGCTTTCCTCCTTCCGACTGACCCGAAGTAGCCCTTTGTCCTGGCCTTAACCATCTCCCACCACTCTATCGGGGAGTCGAACAGTTATTTTAGGGTCCTCCACTCCAGGTAGCGCCTGGAGAAGGAATGCACCACTGTTGGGTCCTGAAGGATCGATGTATTCATCCTCCAGGTTCCCCTACCCGCTCTTGTTTGGCCGTCCCATTCCAGGGACACTGTCAACATCCTGTGGTCCGAGAAGTGGGCCGCTTGGCTGGTCAGGGTTCCCATCCTCAGACCTGGCGAGAGCAAGAACATGTCTATCCTGGAGGAAGAATTCCCGGAGGAACTCACCCTTGTGTGTGTCGGCGGGGAGGTGCCACCGGCGTCTACCAGTTGGAAGTCGTCTATGATGGACTGAAGTTCTGTAGTGGATCGGTCTCTCCTGGACCTACTGCGGTCCTCATCCCGGAGGGCACAGTTGAAATCTCCCCCCACTAGGACTGGTGTGGGAATGAGGAGGAGAGACCGAAGTTTCTTGAAAAGGGAGACTCTCTTGGCCACGTTGTTTGGGCCGTACACATTGATGACCCTCAGCGGCGAACCCTGGATCTCTAGGTCCAGAACCAGGATTCGCCCGCTCTCTACAACCTCCCCCTTTTTGGTCTGCAGAAAAGGGTTGGCCACCAATATGCCGACCCCATCCGCTCTATCGATGTTTGAGCCTGACCAGAGAGAGTCCCCCCGTGTCCATTCCTCCTCCAGGGTGGCGTCCATCTCCTTGAATGGGATGGCGCACTCCTGGAGGATATACATGTCTGACTGATGTTGGGTGATGTACTGGTAGACGACCTCCCGTTTGTCTGGTTGCCGGAGGCTTCTGGTGTTGAGAGATGAGATTGTTATCTTCATGGTTCTTGGATTTGGTTTGTTCCAATTTTTGCTAAGTCATTGCAAATGAGGATGAGGCCCTCCAATGGGTCGTTGGGGGCCAGATAGTGTGGCACCTCCCCTTGGCTGCTCATGGTGTGGGGGTTGTCTCCCCACTGACTGCCTGGTGGCCCTCTCATCTGTGTTGTTGATGAGGTGATTTTCGGTGGCCCGTACGGTCCGGTGAGCATGGACTGGGGGTGGCTGGTGGGCTGTGCAGGGTGAGGAGCATGTGATGACTGGAGAGAGGAAGAGGGTGGGGAGGAGGGTTTGGGGGGGGGGGGAGCCGGCTTACCTGTATGGCGTTGGGGTTTGGGTTCTGGAGTAGTCTTTTTGTCTGTTTTTTTTCGGATTGCCTTTTTTTGTGGTCTTTTGCGTTTTGGTTGAGCCAAGCTCCAGTCATTTTCACTGTCTGATTGGGAGGGGAGGTGGATCTGCAGTGTGTAAAGAAAATAACTAAATAATCTAAAAAGTATTGTAAGATTTAAACAAGTAAATACATACAAATATATAGGCCTAGATGAAAACAATGTTGATGAATAAAGTCACCCGCGGTACTCTAGTCGAGACCACCATTCGTGTCTGCGCTGACCAGGAAGAGCTAGGCTGCCCTCTGCTGGTGGGAAAGCGTACATGCATGGTCTCCAAACAGAATCACGCATCTCATAAGTATTTTCCTGCATCCTTCTCAAAATACTTCTAACTTGTGTATTTCTACTTTAGGATGTAATAATAGCGATTCAGATTCTACTGTAATTTATTTTCCACAAGTAAATCAGTCTCCTTAGAGACCATCAAAAATTGCCAATGCCGACTATATTTCAAGTCGTCACGGCGGGGTATTGGGTAAAGTTTTCAACTAGCAATAATCACGCCTCGGATAAACCTCATAGGCTACGATACTGCCACTGCGCAGAGATACCTGAGACCAGAGAAACCCGGGTACCTGACCAACAAGACAGAAGTCCCAACGACGGTTCGACATATCGTCCTAAAACAATGTTGTCCCCAACTGTATATATGTAGGCTATATACGGCTATGCTCATATACATATCCTTATATATATATATATATATATATATATATATATATATATATATATATATATATATATATATATATATATATATATATACATATATATATTAGGGTTATGTATATTTCGAAAGTACATGAGTATTTCTAATATAGAACAATAGTAATCAATACAACACACAATAGCAATAATATAAACTACCTAATAAAACAAGAATAAACCATTTATTCAAGGGCCTAGAACAAAGATAAAGAAAATAACTAAATAATCTAAGAATTACTGTAAGATTTAAACAAGTAAATACATACAAATATATAGGCCTAGATGAAAACAATGTTGATGAATAAAGTCACCACCATTCGTGTCAGCGCTGACCAGGAAGAGCTAGGCTGCCCTCTGCTGGTGGGAAAGCGTACATGCATGGTCTCCAAACAGAATTACGCATCTCATAAGTATTTTCCTGCATCCTTCTCAAAATACTTCTGCTCGCTCCAAGACGGGGCTGATATCATCCCACTAATGGTCGAGCCTAACTAAACAGCCTGTCCATGTTAACACCAGCTCATGGTCAGTATGGAAACGTATTAACTTGTTTTATGTAACGTAGCGCACCGGTTGGGTCGGCCAGACGCACCAGTAGGGACATTCCTTATGTAGCCAAGCGTTAACATTACAGTGTTTTACAAATAGCTTAGATTTAGATTAGATTCAACTTTATTATCGTTGCTGAGCACAAGTACCAGACAACGGAATGCAGTAAAAGGAGTGCACCATTCCCTGGACATACTGCAATACCAGGTCGATGCGTGGAGTGGACGGAGCAAGCCCCTATTCCAGCTCCCTGTTGCAAAAAAATATTTAATATATGGTCCCTGGGTAGGGGACGTATCAGATATTAAACTGATAAGAACAGATACTACACTTGAGTTTAGCCAAAAGGCAGAGAAGCGATAGAACTGATTTAAAAATAAAAAATAAAATATTAAATGTAAGTAGAAACAGTCTTTCTGTGTCCTGTTGATATTGTTGTACACTTGTTGTTTGTTACTTGTTCTTATTTTCACTTGTTTGCCTATTTTAACCTGCTATGACTTCTGCTCTTTTATTATGATCTTGTATTTGTAAAGCACTTTCTGACCCCTGGTCTGGGATAGGTGCTATAGAAATACATTTTACTTACTTACTTACTTACTTACTTACTTACTTACTAAAACACAACACATTAAAGAGAATAAGAACGCCATCAAAAACTAAACAAAAAGTAGATAAGCAGTAAAACACAGCACAGGATAAACCAGAGAAGCACTTGGCAGTGAGACTAAAGAAGAATAAACGGAGTAATCAAACCCACTGACTACCGGTATACATTATATACCATTACCTGCTTAGTGATAGGAGTTATTCAAGTGTTGTGGCCTGGAGTGGTCCAGTGGTCTAGCACCATGGCTTACAGTGCACACATATGCCCATGTTGGCATGGGTTTGGATCCCTGCTCTCTCCAACTTACTTACCTGTCTCTGTCTAAAAAAAGATTTAAATATATGAGTAGGACTGACCCAACTCAAGTGATTTTTTTTTTGTTAAAAATGTTTTATTCAAATGTAGCTGCGTTGAATACCTTTGAAGCTTTCTGTGAGTTCACTGCTTGGCTCCACGATGTCAGCAGTGATGGGAGTGGCTGGGACCTTAGACTGCAGGAGATACAGCATGTGGGTGTCCACCTCACCTGAAACACAAGATGAACCATTTAAACGGCTTTCTAATGTATTTCTAGGATCATAGAGATAGATACAATATTAGTCTGTTGTATTGTTATTGCATTCCTGCGTCTAAGGTCAGCTGAGACATTCCTACGTCTAAGGTCAGCTGAGAATAATTCGCTAATAATTCCAAGAATAAAAACAAAACACGGTGCAGCAGCTTTCAGTCACGCTGATGCATGCTCCTGGAACAAACTCCCTGAAGAAATCAAACAGGCCCAAACCCTTATTTTTAAAAAAATCTAAGCTAAAAACCTTCATGTTTTGCACCAGTTATGATTAAACAGAAACACTTCTATCAATGTCTTTTTTCCATTAACTATTGTCTTATTAAATGTTTTATCTATTTACTTCTTATATTTGCTTTCATTCATTGTAATTTTTATTTTCTTACTATGCTCCTCTTGCTGTATTTAAAAATAATGTATGTAAAGCACTTTGAATTGCCCCTGTTGTATGAATAGTGCTATACTGTTGCCCCGTCTCTCAGCTGTTTACCTAGGGGTAGGGTGACTGCTTTGTTGTCGCTTACATCCCAGTTAATCAATTAGTTGTAATCCCTAAAATTCCCTGACTGTGTATGTTGTTCACTGTTGTGCAAGGGTGGGGGTTGAGGAGGAGGGGTGAGGCTTGACTAGGACACTACACTGGCTCCCTCTGCTGGTGGAACCACCTTCCCACTGCTGTCAGAACTGCAGAATCACCCCTTCCACCTTAGACTGAAGACCTCCATCTCTTCAGGCTACACTTTAACTGTCCTCCTGAGACATCTACTAACCCCCTGAGACATCTACTACCCTCCTGTACTGTCCCTCCTGAGACATCTACTACCCCTCTCCTGAGACATCTACTACCCTCCTGTACTGTCCCTCCTGAGACATCTACTACCCCTCTCCTGAGACATCTACTACCCCCCTGAGACATCTACTACCCTCTTGTACTGTCCCTCCCGAGACATCTACTACCCCTCTCCTGAGACATCTACTACCCTCCTGTACTGTCCCTCCTGAGACATCTACTACCCCTCTCCTGAGACATCTACTACCCTCCTGTACTGTCCCTCCTGAGACATCTACTACCCCTCTCCTGAGACATCTACTACCCCCCTGAGACATCTACTACCCTCCTGTACTGTCCCTCCTGAGACATCTACTACCCCCCTGTACTGTTTCCTCTGAGGTGGATAGATGATTCACTTACTTAGTGAAATGTAAGTCACTTTGGATAAAGGCGTGTGCTAAATGGCAAACATGTAAATGTAAATAGCAGGGTTGATATCTGAACAATGCAGGGGTGACTAGGGCAGGGGTGAGACTTGACTAGGACAGGGGTGAGGGTAGAGGAGGAGGGGTGAGGCTTGACTAGGGCAGGGGTGAGGGTGGAGAAGGAGGGGTGAGACTTGACTAGGGCAGGGGTGAGGGTATAAGGAGGGGTGAGACTTGACTAGGGCAGGGGTGAGGGTGGAGAAGGAGGGGTGAGACTTGACTAGGGCAGGGGTGAGGGTGGAGAAGGAGGGGTGAGACTTGACTAGGGCAGGGGTGAGGGTGGAGAAGGAGGGGTGAGACTTGACTAGGGCAGGGGTGAGACTTGACTAGGACAGGGGTGAGGGTGGAGGAAGAGGGGTGAGGGTGGAGAAGGAGGGGTGAGGCTTGACTAGGGCAGAGGTGAGGGTGGAGGAAGAGGGTGAGGGTGGAGGAGGAGGGGTGAGGGTGGAGGAGGAGGGGTGAGGCTTGAGTAGGACAGAGGTGAGGGTGGAGGAAGAGGGTGAGGGTGGAGGAGGAGGGGTGAGGCTTGAGTAGGACAGAGGTGAGGGTGGAGGAAGAGGGTGAGGGTGGAGGAGGAGGGGTGAGGGTGGAGGAGGAGGGGTGAGACTTGACTAGGGCAGAGGTGAGGGTGGAGGAAGAGGGTGAGGGTGGAGGAGGAGGGGTGAGGGTGGAGAAGGAGGGGTGAGGCTTGACTAGGGCAGGGGTGAGGGTGGAGAAGGAGGGGTGAGACTTGACTAGGGCAGGGGTGAGGGTGGAGGAAGAGGGGTGAGGGTAGAGGAGGAGGGGTGAGGCTTGACTAGGGCAGGGGTGAGGGTGGAGGAAGAGGGTGAGGGTGGAGGAGGAGGGGTGAGGGTGGAGGAGGAGGGGTGAGGCTTGACTAGGACAGGGGTGAGGGTGGAGGAGGAGGGGTGAGGCTTGACTAGGACAGGGGTGAGGGTAGAGAAGGAGGGGTGAGGCTTGACTAGGACAGGGGTGAGGGTGGAGGAGGAGGGGTGAGGCTTGACTAGGGCAGGGGTGAGGCTTGACTAGGGCAGGGGTGAGGGTGGAGGAAGAGGGTGAGGGTGGAGGAGGAGGGGTGAGGGTGGAGGAGGAGGGGTGAGGCTTGACTAGGGCAGGGGTGAGGGCAGAGGAGGAGGGGTGAGGCTTGACTAGGGCAGAGGTGAGGGTGGAGAAGGAGGGGTGAGGCTTGACTAGGACAGGGGTGAGGGTAGAGAAGGAGGGGTGAGGCTTGACTAGGACAGGGGTGAGGGTAGAGAAGGAGGGGTGAGGCTTGACTAGGGCAGGGGTGAGGGTGGAGAAGGAGGGGTGAGGCTTGACTAGGGCAGGGGTGAGGGTAGAGAAGGAGGGGTGAGGCTTGACTAGGACAGGGGTGAGGGTAGAGGAGGATGGGTGAGACTTGACTAGGGCAGGGGTGAGGGTGGAGAAGGAGGGGTGAGGCTTGACTAAGGCAGAGGGAGGCTTGAGTAGGGCAGGGGTGATTTGATTTGATTTGATTTGATTTGATTTGATTTATTAGGATCCCCATTAAAGCATCAGCAACTGCTAGCACCATCTAGCTCCTGGGGTCCACACAAAACATATAACAAAGAAAAACATCAACATGTAGGCTATGTATGATGTGTTGCTTCACTTGTTTTTTTTTAACTGATTATATTCTGGGTTTTAGACATGTGATCTGGTGATACCTGAACATTGTAGGGGTTGAGGGGGGTGGGGGGGGAGGGTGGGGGGGAGGGTGACGTTGCATTGTGTGAGGTTATGTCGCCACCTTGTGGTTGGTCGCATGTGTGCATGTACGCTTCAGAAGCAGGTTAGGCTGCCCAATCAAGTTTGTTGTGCAATGACAGTTGTTTGCATGTCTTTATACTGTAACACATGTATACATGCATTGTCGATTTAATTCATTTGATAACGCATAATAGTAATGCTCTTCAAATAAGTTGTGATTCCCAGAGCAATACAACTATCAGATAACAGAAGAGGGGAAACCAGAGAAAATAAGCTAATTATCCATACATCGTCTTTTATGTGGTACACAAATTAAATAACACAACTATACAACTATGTGTATACCTTGCTGTTCTTACACAAACACGTATTGAGATCTTTATGATCAAATCGTATGATCAACGTATCCATTCAATCCTGCACTGTGAGACGAACACTTATCTTGGAGAGAGCGACAGAAGGATTTGGGAAAGTGTGAAGCAAAGTGTGAGAGGTTCTCCGGCTTCAAGGCTGCGTTCGTAAATTGTCTCTGAGAGCGCCGGAGCGCACACTGGGTTCATCGTCACAAAGGGACCAAATCATTTGATTGGATAAGAGGCATTCCATGAGTGATGATCAGATTTCCAGAACGTATTTACGAACGCACCCTAAGATGTTCGAAATCGTGTCGTGCGTTATTACCTCCTCCACTCCCGACACCCAGCACATCCATGTGGGATCTCCCCTCTGCAATCCTAGGAATGAAAACGGAAACGCTAATGCACCCAAAATGCATCTCAACACAATATTAAAATGTGCTTATCACACAAAAACAATAACCCCCTTCTTCTTTACACTAATAATAATAATAATAATAATAACAACTTTTTATTTGTATAGCGCTTTTCCTGCAAAATTTGCAGCTCAAAGTGCTCCAATCATTATATAATCATAATTTAATTATTTAGTAATTTAAAGACAATATTAAAAAGATGGGTTTTTAGTCTTGACTTGAACATATTTGCTGAGGTTGCATCCCTAATGTAAACTGGCAGTGCTGCATTCCACAATTTGGGTGCATAAAATGAGAATGCAGCCTCACCAAATCTCTTCTTTTGTACATGTGGTACACAGAGAAAACCAGCGTCAGAAGACCTGAGAGCTCTATTGGGCTGATATGCTAGCAAAAGGTCTTTCAGATATTCTGGTGCTATGCCAGTGAGAGCTTTATAAACAAGCAGAAAGATCTTGAAATCTACCTTTCAAATTCACCAGGAAGAACCTTGTCAACGAATGAGAGGATAGCCTTATGTTCCTCTGAGTGTTTCAGGTAATACTGAAAGCCTTGAACATATCGACCCTCGTAACCTGCTGGTTTAGGTTCAGTGCCCATGGTTGCAGCCTGGGGTCTATAGCCTACAGACAAGAACAAGTCACACAAACAAGCTATTATTACATACACTGTAATAACCTTCATAACAATAACAACCTTTATTTGTATAGCACTTTTCCTGCAAACGTGTCAGCTCAAAGTGCTTTAGTCATTATATAATCAACATTGAATCATTTAGTCATTTAAAGGCAATATTTTTTTGTCATTAAAAGATGGGTTTTTACATTGAACTGAACTCATTGTTACAGCAGCAATCACAGAAAAACGCTACTATAATCACACAATTGAATATTTAAAATGGTTCATCTCATTAAAAAATGTATAATAAAAAAATACACATCCCAAGATACATATATCAGTGACTAAACAAGAATCACTGACAGTTACCTTATAGAGAAGTGTCCTCCTTCCTCTGAACAGCACGGTTTAGTTTGAAGTGTGTGTTCCCACCCCCTGACTGGGCCAACATAAAGCTGTGGTTATGTAACTCTTTCAACAAGACATTGTCCCATTCAGGCTCCTCTCTCTGCTGTAACCCTGGGCATTGGGGGGGAGGGGGGGGCTAGAGCCCCCTAACAACGACCCTGATCTGCACAGTGCTGCTTTATTCACCATCGGCATTTGTTCTAGATAGATAGATAGAGAGAGAGAGAGAGAGAGATAGATATAGAGAGAGAGAGAGAGAGATAGAGAGAGAGAGAGATAGATAGATAGATAGATAGATAGATAGATAGATAGATACATTACAAAGGCCATCAGCTGTCTAAATATTAGGATCAGCCCTCCGACTCACCAACATCTAGAATAGGATCATTTATTTAGTTTGTTTCCTAATCAAACCAGTAAAGCTTTAATCATTTGCATTAATCTTTCCAAATGGGTGTAATTCATGTATTCAATCACTATCGAGCACATTTGAATTAAGCACAACAACTTCAAACAACTTTGAGAACCAATAGTTGTGTGCTAGCAGCATAGCTAACTGAAACATATACTTTACATTAACTCAGTTGACCTCAGTACTTCCCTGCCTCTCGCCTTTCCCATTGGCTGAGATCCAGCCCCACTCTGTTATGGTGTCATGGTTACTTGTGAGTCGACTGACTGACCGTTTTTCAAAGGGTTGCCAACTGTCCTGCATTAGCCTGGGATGTCCCGTATATTCGGGCTACATTGGTTTGTTTTAGAGAGAGAGAGAGAGAGAGAGAGAGAGAGAGAGAGAGAGAGAGAGAGAGAGAGAGAGAGAGAGAGAGAGAGAGAGAGAGAGATTGATTCAAGCACTTTCAATGACCCATGTCTATTTTCAAAAACATATTTTTTTTTCTCTGATTCACAAACGTTCAAGGATTTCAAGGACCCGTGGGAACCCTGTCAACCTGCCACTGGCCCAGGCAGGTGTCCCCCACGCACTTCAAGGACCCGTGGGAACCCTGTCAACCTGCCACTGGCCCAGGCAGGTGTCCCCCACGCTGTCACTGGCCCAGGCAGGTGTCCCCCACGCTGTCACTGGCCCAGGCAGGTGTCCCCCACGCTGTCACTGGCCCAGGCAGGTGTCCCCCACGCTGCCACTGGCCCAGGCAGGTGTCCCCCACGCCCTGTCAACCTGCCACTGGCCCAGGCAGGTGTCCCCCACGCTGCCACTGGCCCAGGCAGGTGTCCCCCACGCACTTCAAGGCAACAACCATAGTGCCAGTGCCAAAGAACTCAGGGGTCGACCTGGTGTGATGATGTAACATAACTATACTGGGTGGACAGGCTGTCAATCAACAAACAAACCAGAGAGAGCCAGCTGCCCTCGTATCAATCACTGACTGAGGATTCATTTGTTATTCTTCGTAGGGTGTGTTCTCACTAGAACATTTGCTTCACTTGGAATTGGAGTTTAGGATAACATTTGCTTTGCTCTGCGTCGTTTGGAGCTGTGAGAACGAGCATTCGAAGTCACTCCCGGAGCAAACATCCGACGGATGCTCCGCTTGAAAAGGGTGGTTTCGCTCCGGTTACAAACGATGCATCCATCACTTTGCTTCGCTTCGCTTTTGGTGAGAACGCTGCTCGAGGCAGTCCATAGGAAAACAACAGCGTGTTGATCTGGATAAGAGAGGGACAACGGGCAATTTTCAATTTTTCTGACCAATCAACTACCACGTCTGTTGCTTCGATTGCGTATTGTAGCGAACGGGAATCTTCTAGTGTAACTCGCCCCATGCGGGAGTCGAACCCCGACCTCCCACATAACCGACGGCCGCGCTAACCATTAGACCAAGAGAGTTAACTCCCTTGGTGGAGCTGTTAACGGGCCCCATACAGGATCGTTACACTATCCTCACCGTTCGGGAGAGCGTGCCCTCACGCTTCACTATGTCAAGTCCCTCACGTGGACACGCCTCTCCGATGGCCTTCCTTCCATCCCAACTTTCTGACACCAGTGTAGCGAACGGGAACTGGTAGTGTAACTCGCCCCATGCGGGAGTCGAACCCCGAACTCCCGCATAACCGACGGCCGCGCTAACCACTATACCAAGAGAGTTAACTCCCTTGGAGGAGCTGTCAACGGGGCCTCATACAGGATCGTTACAGTATGTTACTTTGTTTACATAAAGGGCTGTGAGAAGGCAAATCAGAGAAATAATTTATGCAACAACGTTGCAATCTCATCAACTTTATTGTCACTGACAGAGTACCACAACCGTTGTGCCAGTGCCAAAGAACTCTGCTGCAGCGGGAATGAATGACTTCCGCCCTGTTGCGCTCACCTCCGTCGACATGAAGTGCTTCGAGAGGTCGGTCCTCCTGACCCACCTAAAAACTCACCCACCTCCCACACTAGACCCCCACCTGTTGGCCTAACCACGCAAGAACAGGTCAATGGAGGACGCCGTCTCCACTTCACTCCACCCTGACCCACCTAGATACAAGCAACACAGAGAACATGGAATCTAATCTGTATTGTTACACACAGCGTAGTTTATGGGATAAAAAAATAACAGCTTCCAGGTTGTTGTTGAATATGACACACACACACACATACACACAGAGGGGTGAGGGAGTTGTATAGCACAGCAGAGTCTGAATCTGACCCCATAGCTTCCCCCAGACATCCTCCTCTACAAATACAGATAGACAGGATGAATATACATGGGCAAGCATGCATACAGGCAGGCAGGCACACACACACATGCACACACAAACACACGTGTAGGCACGCACGCACCCACACACATACATGCACGCATGCATACACACACACACACACGTGTAGGCACGCACACACACACACCCACGCACACGTGCACACGCACACTCATACACACACACACACACACACACACACACACACACACACATGTAGGCACGCACACACACGCACACACACACACACACACACACACACTACAAAGTAAATAGCTGATAAGCTTCAAACATTCAGCAGTTCAGAGAGGGAACATTGCAACAATATTAACGAGATACTTCAATGATTAATAGCTTTAATAGCAGTATATATTCTTACACAGTAGACTCTGGAGGAACAGCAACACACTGAGTTGAGTGTGAGTCCAAAGTCTGTGTACCGAGGGACATTTGATCCAGTAATGTGATCAAATCAAATCAAATCAAATCAAATTAAGTTTTATTTGTATAACGCATTTCTCACAAAATGTGACCCAACGCGCTTCACAAAGAGCAGAGAAGATAACGCAACAACTAAGATGGACATTTTAAAGGCCAGATTGAATAAGTAGGTTTTGAGGTTTCCAGAGTTTTGGACAATCTCAGGCTCTCAGGTAGGGTGTTCGATAGTCTGGGAACATATACTGAAAGCTGTCTCTCCATATCTCTTGGTCCCGGCTTCTGGGACCGTCAGGAGTTCAGTGCCAGCGGACCTCAGGGGTCTACCTGGTGTGATGATGTAACATAACTATACTGGGTAGACAGGCTGTCAATCAACAAACAAACCAGAGAGAGCCAGCTACCCTCATATCAATCATTGACTGAGGATTCATTTGTTTATTCTTCAACTGTAGATTAGATTAGATTTGAGGTTAGATTCAACTTTATTGTCACTGACAGAGTAGCAGTACAAAGACAATGAAACGCAGTTCGGCATCTAACTGCATGCAATAGTGCATAGTGCAAAAGGCATAAATGTATGGACAGTGCATGGTGGGGCAGTATACAGTATTACAGTGCATGGTGGGACAGTATACGGTATTACAGTGAGTATAAGTAAATTAATATAAAGTCAGTATATGTGCAATGAATATGAATGTAAAAAGTCAATATATGAGCATGAATATCAATATGATGTACAGTAAAGATATATGTACAGTGTGATATGTTATGTACAGACAAGGGTTAAGATGTGTACAGTTCAAATATACTCTAGCTACCAAGCTGGGGAATCACAGTAAAAAAAAAAAAGGAGAAAAAAACCCTGCAGAGACATACAGTACAGTAGCGCCCAGTAGGCGAGCACCAGGGTCTTCTATCTAATGCGAGCTGCTACCGGGAGCCAGTGAAGGGTCTGAAGAAGGGGGGTGACATGAGAGGGAGACTGAACGGGCGGCAGCATTCTGGATGAGCTGCAGAGGTCTGATGGCGGAGGCGGGGAGCCCCGGCCAGGAGTGTGTTGCAGTAGTAAAGGCAGGAGATGACAAGTGTCTGGGCCAAGAGTTGTGCTGCTTCTCTGGTGAGGAAGGGACATTGACACTAGAGGAAGAATCTACAGGAGCGGGCTTGTTGTGGATCCCTCTTCGGCTCCACTCGTTCCCACCTCGGCACCGCTCGTTGAGACCAATCAGGCCCAATCTGGGACAGCTGCGCCGGCTCCAGCAGGTGCTTACAATCTCAGGAGGAGAAACCTGCATAAAAAGCCCCACAACCTGCCGTCTGATGCTTGATCAATCTGATCCCATGTGTCCATTCCATCATCCCTGGACAGCCTGCCCTACCTGCCCTCCTGTCTGCCTGCCCTGCCTACCCTCCTGCCTGCCTAACGACTACTCCTCCTGCCTAAGCTCCTGCCTGCCTGCCGACTACTCCTCCTGCCTAAGCCCCTGCCTGCCTGCCGACTACCCCTCCTGCCTAACCCCCCTGCCTGCCTGCCGACTACTCCCCCTGCCTGACCCCCACTTGCCCTACGACCATTCTCTGACTAACCCCTTTAATAAATATCCTTTTGTTATTACCCTAGTCTCTGTGTCCGTCTGTTCTGGGGTGCTGCCACATTTGACCGCTTGATTCAGGCCTAACAGTGCTGTCGCTGTGATGTTCGCCTGACAGGATAAGTGGTTGTCAAGGAACACCCCATGGTTCTTGGCTGTCTGGGAGGAGGTCACAGTAGAGTTCACTGTGATGAATAAGTCTTGGAGAGGGCAGGCTTTGCCAGGGAGGAAGAGCGGCTCAGTCTTAATTAAGGTTGAGCTTGAGGTGGTGGGCTGACATCCAAGCAGAAATGTCTGCAAAACACGCAGAGACACGTGTCGCCACCTGTGAATCAGAGGGAGGGAAAGAGAGCAAGACTTGAGTGTCATCTGCGTAGCAGTGGTAGGAGAAACCATGTGAGGCAATTATCGAGCCAAGAGATTTGGTATAGAGGAAGAACAGTAAGGGCCCTAGGACGGAGCCCTGGGGGACCCCAGTGGTGAGGGCTCGTGGAGAGGAGAGTGATACGTTTCCTGGTAGGAGCTATCAGCCAGGTAGGATGCAAACCAGGAGAGTGCAGAGCCAGGGATGACCAGTTCTGAGAGGCTGGAGAGAAGGAGTAGGTGGTTTACTGTGTTGAATGCAGCAGACAGCTCCAGAAGAATGGGAACAGAGGAGAGGGATGAAGTTCGAGCAGAATGGAGGGTCTCCGTGACAGCAAGGAGAGCAGTCTCAGTAGAGTGCTCAGTCTTAAAGCCGGATTGATGAGGTTCAAGAGAGAGCGCCAGTTATTATTTAACATTAATAAGCAACAACAGGTTATGATGTGTTCATTTATTTAATCATTTATTTTGGCTCCGCCAATGAAATAGTTCCGCAACTGAACTTGCCCTTGAACTTGAACTGGACTGTTGCCAAGCAACCTGAATACTTTCCTCGAAACTTAACTCGAAAGTTATTTGTGGAAATATATACATTTCTGCAGTGCAAAATGTGTTACAATCTTACAGATAACGACCATTAACGTAGCCTAGGCCTAATGTAACCTAGTCTAATTAACAGTAATTTAATAGAACACCTGTGCGGTGGAGTGATACATAACACTTTGTTCGGCTGCCCTCGAACAGGCGGTTCAGGACCATGTCCGCAAGGACAAACAGACTGAAGCTCAGCTTCTACCCCAGGGCCATCCAGGCCCTGAACACAGCAAAGACCTAGGTTCTAGGCCCTGGACAATCTAGACAATTTGATGGCAGCTACTAGATTGTAATCAAGTGCAATACTGAACACAACTGTGAACATTTCAAACCTGCAAACTGCGACACTTTAAATGAATGTGCAATAACACTATGTGCAATATGACAACCCTCGGATATATACGGTTCAGAGATAGGAAATGTTAGGATATGTATAGCATAGCATAGAGTACAGCACAGTGTTTTATTTGTATAGTATAGTATAGTGGATAGTGTACATAGCCTTTATTTATGTAAACCAGCTCTTTTCCCTTCTTGTTTTTAGTTTTTTTTTCCTAGCACCAGGGGAGCCCCCCCTCCCAAATTTCGTTGTTTGGTACCTGTACTATATCAATGACAATAAAGACCATTCATTCATTCATTCATTCATTCATTCATTCATTCATTCATTCATAAGCCGCGTTCGTAAATTAGCTTTGAGAGCACTGGAGCGTCCACGTGACTGCCTCTTGTCCAATCAAATTACGTGGTCTCTTAATGACGTTGAACCCAGTGTGCGTTCCGGCGAATTTTCGAACACGGCCTATATCAGCACTCATGGAATGCGCCTGTAAATAACCCCATGAAAAGTTATTATTTTAAGTTAATTAACCTGCCGTACATTTCTAGCTTACTTATTGCCGGACTGGTTTTGTTATGTGATTTATATGTTGTTTGAATAGGATATCCGTGACTCTTATTGCGAAGAGCTTTAGCCAAATGTACGTGTTTTGTTTTATTCGGCTTCCATAATGATGAAGCTCTCGTCAAGTTTATTATTATTAGCTCTGGTCACAACAGGATAACGTAAAGGAATGGACCCGTATGAGGCCATAGTTCTTACGGTGGAATGTGATCGTTTATTAGATGTGGACTTTCACAGTTGAATGATTGTAAGAGGAAATAAATAAACAAGTAAATAACAGCAGTAAGTTTCAAGCCATTTCATATACGGAGATCCATTACAACGCCTCTTGTCCAATCAAATGACCGGAACTAACTGTTGTATAACAAGCATGAATCACGTCTAACACAGGACAGGATCCAATGTTCCTCTACTTTCATTGCAAGGTACTAAATGTGTACGGGACTTCTAACAGCGTTTATGAGTTTGCTTATAAACCTGCATGATCATGTATATGAAGGGTTAATTTATTCGATAAGATGTAGGTCTGTTTTGTTGACCTGTTTGTTATTCGTTAATTCGGTGTGCAGTGAGGCGCATTCCTCATAGCAAGTCAAAGTCACGGAGACGTTGTTGCTTTAAAACCAGACACCCTCCAAGTACACTAGAGGAGCTATAGTACATCTTTAAAACCAGACATCTTCCATGTTCAGTAGGAGGATCTGTTACATCTTGCGCGTTTTCTTGGGATCCACAGTCATAACAATAACATAACAGTCATAACATCAGCTGCTTTAGTATCCCATGGAGGTTAAAGTAAGTGGATATTTTACATTTCTATGTCAGCCTGCAATAACGCAGAAACACACACTTCAAACCGTAGATCGTAGGAGTTATTTTCCCAGAGTGTCAATAGAAACACTTGTCTTGCACGAGTCAGGCTTGCTTTCGATTTAGGAACTCGTGATGAGAAATGAGGATCCACACGTTATTGTATCCGGGGAACAATTACAGGCTGTGAGTGAATTGAAATATCTTGGTGTTTGGCTAGACTCGAATCTTTCATTCAAGGCACATGTCCCCCCAAAATTGGAAGCCAGTCAAATTCAGCCTAGGCAACATCCGTTTCATAAGGAACTACATGTCACCGTGTTGTCTGTATGTCTGTACTGTGTCTGTGTGTTACTGTGTTGTCTATATGTCTGTACTGTGTCTCTGTGTGTTACTGTGTCGTCTATGTGTCTGTACTGTGTCTCTGTGTGTTACTGTGTTGTCTATATGTCTGTACTGTGTCTGTGTGTTACTGTGTTGTCTATATGTCTGTACTGTGTCTCTGTGTGTTACTGTGTTGTCTATATGTCTGTACTGTGTCTCTGTGTGTTACTGTGTTGTCTATATGTCTGTACTGTGTCTCTGTGTGTTACTGTGTTGTCTATATGTCTGTACTGTGTCTCTGTGTGTTACTGTGTTGTCTATGTGTCTGTACCGTGTCTCTGTGTGTTTCTGTGTGTTACTGTGTTGTCGCTACTGCTTGCTTGTACTGTGTTGTTCTTGTATGGACATATAGACTATCTTTTTTAATGACCTGTCTTGTATTTGATGATTTATTATTTAATGTACAGTATTACCTTTGCTATGTATGCTTTTACTGTGTGATGTTATTTTATCTTTTTAAGAAGCCTTTTTATAACTGGCGAGGGACTATGGATGAACATTTGCCTCCTGGCTAAATCTGGCGTATTTACATTTTTAATGTTCATTAATATGCATTGTCCCTAAAATTTACATAAAAAATAAATGCAGAATGAACCATACAGGCGACCTTTTACATTTTAATGAGTTTCAACATAAGCCCTGTGTCTCTTAATATATTATAAAACAGGTGACCCAAATGAACTTAGTTGGACAATTATGTACTATAATTAGCCTATGTAATATAATGTAACTATAATTATAATTATGTAATGTCTTTAAAGCATTGCCTTATGATACAGTGTTGTTTGCCTACAATACAGTACTGGCATATATCATTGTTATACATGGTGGTTATCGCAATCTGTGTTATCACGTAAACCATGTGTTTCTGATGTCAATAAATATCCACAATTATGGTTTGGGTGTCTGATATAGTCCATCTGTTTAGACCCAGTGATTGTCTGAACAGCAGTGATTACCATGACCTCTCCGCTGAGGAGCCTGTCAGAAGATGACGGCAGATATCTGAAGTCCTTTCGTCTGTTCCTGGAGCGCTCGTCTGAGCATCAGTGCATGCAGGACTTCATCCATGGCACCCTCCCTGATATACTGGCCAGGTAACAGTTCCCAAGTGCACAAACCACGGTTCCCGTGCTGGCCCGCGCTGGTCTTAAAAAGCCTTGAAGTCTCAAATCCAGCAATCCAACTCATAAGGCCCAAAAATATCCCAAATGTCAGTTATTCGGTCTAAAAATGAGGTGCTAGGTCTTTAAAAAGAGATCCTGCAAGGAAATCAGTCCAACCACATCTATTTACATGGAAATGAATCAAACTGGAACCCAAAAATTGCCAATTTGCTTACTTTTTTTTGAAATCCCTAATTTCATCACCTCGAGGATGACAAAAAGCTATCATATGGTGTCGCGAAAAGGTCAAAAATTCTACCCAAAGAGGTCTTAAATGTGACTTGTTGAAACCCTGACAAACTGTGTTTGGCACATCCAGAAAAATGTAATTACATTTTGAACATGAATAAGAACATATTATATTCAACTTTTCTACCAAGCTGTTTGGGATCCTCTTTATGACAGTTTTGTTACACTAGTAGTCTTAGTTTCTATCTTGAAAAACAATGTCTTCCCAGTTAACACATCTGGACCATCTCTTTCCCTCCAGCATTGGAGATGGAAAAGGCCATTTCAATGTCCTTGGCGTCGGAAGTGGAGCAGGTGAGATGGATATCTATCAAACTCTACCAGGAAGCAGGTATAGAAAAGATCACCATAACCTTGCTGTGTATGTGTGGTTAAGTTATTAGTGCAAATTGATGATACTTGTTAGATAATGAATGAAAGAAATCAGTTATCAGAGGAAATTAGGTCTAATTAGATACTAGGATCTGTTAAATCTATTTATGTATGTTAGTAAATGCATTTAGCAATATTCAAATCATATTGAGACTATGCATGCTAATGCTCATCGCTCATGAGAAATAAATTGATATCCATGGATTAGACAGTGTTCATCAGTTATTAGGTAGTTGACAGATGATTGACAGACATTGTAACCATATGTATATTACATGTGGAGTGAGCTGATTTAGAAATGGTTTCAAATCTGTTCTCTCTCTCTCTCTCTCTCTCTCTCTCTCTCTCTCTCTCTCTCTCTCTCTCTCTCTCTCTCTCTCTCTTTCTCTCTCTCATGGCCACAGTTGATTGTTGCACAACATTCTTTTATACAATAAATAAATACACTTGTAATTATTCTCCAGGCTTTGGTAAACATCCGTTGTGCTATTTGTAGATTATTTACCTCACCTTGTGTCACCTTGTGGAAGTCTGTTGGCGGTTACTGATCGCTTTGTTGTTTGTTTTGAGTATAACTCAGTTTTGCTAAGTTCCATTACTCATGTTCAGACCAACCGTACCATTTGTCACAGCATTTGTGTCAGACTTGTCAGTTAAGGAATAGATTTTAAAATACATTTTATTAATTTTATTTTAAATGAAATAGCAT
This sequence comes from Nansenia antarctica, assembly GCF_963989245.1. Taxonomy (NCBI): domain Eukaryota; kingdom Metazoa; phylum Chordata; class Actinopteri; order Argentiniformes; family Microstomatidae; genus Nansenia; species Nansenia antarctica. The sequence goes on along the minus strand of NC_137677.1, from coordinate 34,980,621 downwards.
CAAACAAGTATTCCCTCAGGCTCTCATGTTCACTGTTCTCATGGTTCTGTCATGTTATATATTCAGGGTTCCCGCGCTGGTCTTAAAAAGCCTTGAAGTCTAAAAACCAGCAATCCGATTCATAAGGCCTAAAAAGGTCTTACATTTCAGTTATTCAGTCTAAAAATGAGGTGCTAGGTCTTAAAAATTAGATCCTGCAAGGAAATCAGTCCGACCACATCTATTTACACAGAAATGAATCAAGCTGGAACCCAACAAATGCCAATTCGCTTCCTTTTTTGTCTGTATGGCAGTGAAATCCCTAATTTCATCACCTCGAGGATGACAAAAAGCTATCATATGGTGTTGCGAATAGGTCAAAAAGTCTATCCAAAGAGGTCTTAAAAAGGTCTAAAAAGGTCTTAAATTTGACTTGTTGAAACTTGTAAGAACCCTGTATATATATATATATCTCTCTGGTATATACTTCAGCTGATTGTGTCTGCAGGGGAAATAGACCTGGCGATGTTGTCTCAGCTGCGTCGGAAGCACCCGGGTTCGACGGTGGACAACCAGGTGGTGGAGCCTAGCGCCGAGCAGCTACACCTCTACAAGGGTAGAGCAGACCACACTGACATGGTCCACTTCCTTGGTGCTAATGTTGTGGCGGATTATTAAGCTAATTCAGCTACTTCAGCTAATTCAATTCCATGCGTAGACGTTTTAAACTTGTTGCTGAATTCTCTGTTTTCATTTCATGGATGATTAATTCAGTGACTCTCCTGAGGCTTTATTTGTTTTTCCTTTGTAGTGTTGGTGTCCAAGACACCTGACCTTGAGCACATCCACTTCACCTGGGACAAGAAGAATGCCGCTGAGTTTGAAAAGCACTGGACGGAGAATAACATGACCAAGAAGATGGACTTCATTCACATGATACAGGTTGTACATTCTGTTGCATTGAGAAATGCCTACGGCAGTTTTCCATCATAACAAGCAATGCATAGTGTAAGTATGTGTACAGTATACCCACCCAACGGGCTGCAGCCCAGCTGGAAAGAAGCACAGAAAGAGGAAACAAGATGCTCAACAAGGACGATAACTTCAGTGTCCCACAGTGGCTGTCCCAGGAATAACAACACATGGGTGGGAGATGGGGGGGCTGGGCAGGGAGGGTAGTAGCAGAGGTTTTGATTGACCCTAAACAACCGCATAGAGTGTTTATGCCAGCGGCTGGCCCTGAAGTATCTGTTTCTATGGCCCACAGATGTTGTACTACGTCAAGGATCCTGGAGCTACCGTCTCCTTCTTTCAGAGTCTCTTGAGTAACAATGGGAAACTTATGATCATTCTTGGATCTGGTAAGTCAGTTGGTTCTGTATTGACATTATAGGGGTCTTCAGCGGTTTTGCACTAAAGTCAGTAACAGAATGTATCCGGTGTTGAGTATAAATATGTTGTTTTCCTGTAACATTAGTGTTTTGTATATATGTATGTACGTATGTATGAAGTACATTAATTTCCTGGTCAAGCACAGTACAGTATTTACACCTTTTTCTGTGCTGTTTTGTGTTCATGACATTTCCTTGCAGATGCGAGTGGCTGGGGAAAGCTGTGGACTACCTACAAGACCCAGCTGTGCAATACTGAGATCAGCCAGTGTGTCACCACAGGTGATATCAAAAGCGCCCTGGACTCTAAAGGAATCCGCTACGCGAGCTATGAGCTGCCGTCTGAAATGGACATCACAGAGGTCTTCACAGAGGGCCATGAGGAGGGGGAACTGCTGCTGGATTTCCTGACAGAGGTGTTAGAGTTTCGTAAAACAGCTTCCCCTGAGCTGAGAGCAGGTGTGCTGGACCTCCTGCGTCACCCTGACTGCAGTGTAGAGCGTGACGGAAGAGTCATATTTAATAACAACCTTGGTGTGTTGGTCGTTGACCCTCTGACTTAGAAACAATTCTGTTGTATGTTTTGTTCATGCACTGTTGATGAAAGATGTTGTGTTGTGGCCTCTAATCGATTATTAATAGATTTAGTATAACCTACAAAGCACAAAGAGCTTCGATCAATTGTCTTCAAAGAGGCCTTTTATTAAGCAAAATGGTTACATGAGCGTAGCAGCCAGGAGCAAGCAGGAAGCAAAAGCCGCCCCCAACAATGGTGGGGACTCATATTTATAACTATCCTTGGTCATGAGGTCACCAATCTTGGGAACCAATCATATTATACAAATCTGTGATTACATACGTTATGGGCCCTGTCCATACTCCGAATTGTTCACTGCGACACATATCTTGGCTCATACCCCCTCAGGAGGGAAATGGGCCTTCCTTGAGTGCTAGCTTCGCCACTACTGGAGAGACTCAGTATAACATAAGTGGTGTGCCGTCAGGGCCAGCAAGGCCTTCTCTGCTGGCCTAAACATCATCAGAATATACATTTTATTTTAATATATTTTTTCCACAAATATGTATTAATGATTCCCCATAGTCTATTCTCTTCATTTCATAGCTTTCCTCTTGGTTGCGCTGCTTCCAGTCTCCGATTGAGATTTGGAGGGCTGGCCTTTATGTTAGAGCTTTTATCCAATCAAAATGTGTTGCCAGGGGGCTCCAAAATCTGCCCGCCTGCTAGGGATGGACGGTTTTTCGGTTAAACCGAAAACCGGGGTTTATAAAAATAGAAACGGTTTTTTATCAAAACCGTCTGAAACCGTTTTTTTTTTTTTTTTTTTTTTTTTTTTAAGAATAAAATAGAATAAGAATAAAACTGGAACATGTGACATGTTTGTCGTGTGTGAAAATAACAATGATACAGTCTGAATCTGCCACGCAATGAGTGAGAGGTTTGGTCAGTTGTGAAGAATAACTGAGGATTAATATCTAATTGGGATTATATTTAAGGGTAACGAATCACTCTATGGGAAAGATAGTTGCCTTCAGTTATTGGTAGATAGGAAAGGTTTTTTACAATTACTCGCTTACATTTAATAAGATCATTTTCGCTGCTCTCTGTAAAGCGCATTGGGTCACTTTTGTGAGAAATGCGCTATAGAAATAAAATGTGATTTGATATCAATCAATCAATCAAACTTTATTTATATTCTATAGCACAAATCATGCATTGAATGTAACTCCAAGTGCAGTATTTACTAAACCACAATATAATAAAACAAGAGCTATACGGATCAAGAGTGTTTGTGCACAGCGCCACTGTGTGTGAAGGCGCTACTGAAAGTGATGACAGAACGCATGTCTCAGAAGATACGCGGTCACTTAGTGACGCAAAGGTAGTTCTGTATTTATCTCTATCTGTATTAGTACATTTATTTTGAAAGCTCTATTTTGACAGCTCTACCATGGGCACTTTTATTTTGATGGGGCATTCTTTGTTGATTGACTTACGACAGTTCAGGACGAGTCAGTCTCGCGGCATGTGGTTTTTATGAAAAGCTTTAAGTATGTTCACTGCATAATTCTAAGTCTAATATTTCAGTGATTATTGAGCAGTATTCAAATATTTAAATACATTGAGCAGCAGCTGAAACTTTGTCTAAGAACCAAGATATTGAGAAAGCAGTTCATTCAATGAAGACGCTGTTCCAAGAGATGATCTTCCGTGCAGGCGTGCACCCTGGATCAGCGGAGCTGGTGTTCATGTGTTCATGTGTTTTCATGTATGGTGTAGCTTACAAAAGTCTGCCTTTCCACTTATATTTGTGAAACTAAGTAGCCTAAATGTGTTGCGACTGTGCTTACGGTGTTTTAATGGTGTTCGACATGAGTGTATTGTAGCAGTAGGGCTCAATTATTTGAAATTGGCGCTCCTTTTTTTCTTTATATTTTTCCGTTTTTTTTTTTTTTTTTTTTTTTTTACTGTATTTTTCGGTTAACCGGAAAACCGCGGTTTTACTCTCTGACGGTTTTTCGGTTTCAATAATTGGAAACCGTCCATCCCTACCGCCTGCACAATAAATCGTGCCGCGGATACGACCTGTAACTTAACGTTGAACGAGAACACCTGTGGCGTTCCTAGTGGAAACCTACGTAGATTTCGAGTTGGTGAGCAATAGCAACAACGGCGCCTGCTGTAAGGCTCAATGATGTCAGCACCCAGCACGTCTTTTGATTGGATACGCACTATTGATACGCACTATTGATATTCACTATTGAGATGCGTAACTATGCCGGTAGATGTGGGATTTTTGAACACCTTTGGGGACACGCGAGTGGATTTACAGCTCAACGAACAAGTGTCACCCTTTCGTTGACTGATCGATAATACTGATCGATTGTGTCCTGTTTTTGGGTAAACAATAACTTTCATTTAGGGGACAGGATGAAAGCGCTGAGTCCACAAACAGAGGAAACTACGTTGAGCTTTTCTTGCTGAAAACAACCCAGATTTACATTACCACCTGTCCACAAACAAAGTGTTTACTGGGACGTAAGGCAAAATACAAAACGACCTGATTTTTGCTATTGCTGAAGTGATGAGAGAAGAGATCAAAATGGAGATTAAAAAGGCACCCTTTGTCGCTATTATGGTGGACGAGACGACAGACGTGGGTAATGTAGCGATCTTAAATATGTTAGTTTAACACTCTTCATTGTAAATGCGGATTTATTGATTAAAAATGCTTCGGAAATATTAATATAACTCTGTTGTACTTGTCTGACTATGTTAAGGTGATGCAACGCCCGGTTATACTGTGTTTCTGTCTAGTTTCTAGAGCCATGGCGTCATAACGATGGTATTAAGAGGTAGAATAATTCAGGTAGGAATGTGTCGGACATCACTGAAGGCCTAGGTGTGAAATGCACCGCCCGCCACTGTATAACATAATATAAAAACCACTACAGTTGTCAGTCGTTTTATTTTTCATGTTTTCCATCAACCCTAATGAATGTCTCTGAAAAGTGTACAACTTGTTCCATCTTAGATGCTTTTAGATATTGATAACCATCAGGAATCAATATCAGTGTGTCCGTCCCCGTTTTGATAGACATTACTGTGCTTCAGCAACCTCAAGTTAACCTCAATTAAACAACTAATTGTGACAAATGTGTTTGTTGTATGTTGCTTTGGATAAAAGCGTCTGCTAAAAAATGTAAATGTAAATAAAACCTACTATGCTGAATATATTCCAGATGACTCACTGTTGAAAAAACTGTTTAGGCCTAGTCAGTGCATGTCCTCTGCCTATACATCATGTAGCAAAAAAGTGACTGTTGAGCAGTGGCTTCAACTCTATCCTTACTTACTTTAAGGCCAATGTGCATATTATGCAATACAGTACAGGTTAATCAATCAAGTCAATACGTTGGACACATTTCTTTAGACATAATTCGACTACACATACAGTACACATTCAGCTATGAATTGAACCAATTCCAGACATATTTTGGACATTTAACTACATATTTTTATTTGCAGTGTAAGCTGCTATAGTTGCCTCCAACCAAACAGCCTGCCAGAGAGCCTGAGAAGGGCAGACAATGTGGACATGTTTAAAAGACATCTTAAAATTATTTTAGCTCATCCTTTTTTAAAGGTTCCTTTTATGACATTTAAGCTTTTATTCACCATGTGTTCGTCCCTACAGTCCACACTTCTGCTGGTACTGTTTAAAACCCCCATCACTACTATGCACTCTGCACTGACAACTGCCTACATTGCAATGCAAACATTCAATTTAGCTTTGCCTACACATGTTAGCTTTGTATGTTCTTGGCTGTCTGGGAGGAGGTTACAGTAGAGTTCTCAACTGTGATGGAGAAGTCTTGGAGAGGACAGGCTTTCCCAGGGAGGAAGAGCAGCTCAGTCTTGTTAAAGTTGAGATCGAGGTGGGGGGCTGACACCCATGCAGAGATGTTAGCGAGACATGCAGAGACACGTGTTGCAACATGTAGGTCAGAGGGGAAGAAAGACAGAGAATGAGGAGAGGGAGGAAGCTCGAGCAGAGCGGAGGGCCTCTGTGACAACAAGGAGAGCAGTCTCAGTAGAGGGTCCAGCCTTAAAGCCAGGTTGGTGAGGTTCAAGGAGGTTGTTCTGAAGGAGATAGTGAGACAGTTGGTTATCTGAGCCTCACAGCTGCATGTCATCAACAACTGCTGGAACATTACTTCAGGTACAGATTCATTTTGTTAGTGGTGTATGTATTCAACAACAAGGCATGGAATTAGAATTCCAAACTGACACCCACCCGAGAAGTACAGTGCTTACCCCGCATACCAGAGTAGTTACGCCCTGCGTTTCACAACAACTAAACCACAACCTCTAGCTGACCAGTGAAAGTCATCACGAAGATGAATGACTCATTGAGGAAGAGCTTATATCAAACTGAGTATTATATATATTATTATTATTATTTTATTTTTTGTAGAATTGTCTTTGAACAATATAGGCCTACAGGCGTGCTGAATACCCTAGCTGAGCTACATAGACTGACCTCAAGATGGCGCCAACACTTCAGCTATAAAATCAAACATTGTGGATTGGCCTACATTTACATTTACCTTTTTGGCATTTAGCAGACGCCTTTATCCAAAGTGACTTTCCAAAAAATACATTTGTATAAACAAATACAAATACATCTATGTAAGTGAATCATCCATCAATCAGTCATCATAAGAAAAAGTAATCTATGGCAAATCCAGGGGCCATTGGCAGTTACAATGCTAGAAGGAAGAATTACTTAATTAGAATTTAAATTTTATAGTAGAGAAACTGTACAGGGGGTAGTGGGGATGAGGAGGTCTTTAGAAGGGACAGTTAAGATATAGTCAGGGAGTCAGGCCAGGAGTGTGTTGCAGTAGTCAAGGCGGGAGATCACAAGTGTCTGGACCAAGAGTTGTGCTGCTTCTCTGGTGAGGAATGGACCCACCTGATGCTGTAGAGGAAGAATCTACAGGAGCGTGCTGTCGCTGTGATGTTCGCCGCACAGGATAAGTGGTTGTCAAGGAACACCCCATGGTTCTTGGCTGTCTGGGAGGAGGTCAGAGTAGAGTTCACTGTGATGAATAAGTCTTGGAGAGGGCATGCTTTCCCAGGGAGGAAGAGCGGCTCAGTCTTATTAAGGTTGAGCTTGAGGTGGTGGGCTGACATCCAAGCAGAAATGTCTGCAAAACACGCAGAGACACGTGTCGCCACCTGTGAATCAGAGGGAGCGAAAGAGAGTAAAGACTTGAGTGTCATCTGCGTAGCAGTGGTAGGAGAAACCATGTGAGGCAATTATCGAGCCAAGAGATTTGGTATAGAGGAAGAACAGTAAGGGCCCAAGGACGGAGCCCTGGGGGACCCCAGTGGTGAGGGCTCGTGGAGAGGACAGCGATACTCTGGTAGGACGTCACTTGATAGGAGCGATCGGCCAGGTAGGATGCAAACCAGGAGAGTGCAGAGCCAGGAAGAGGAGTTCTGAGAGGCTGGAGAGAAGGAGTAGGTGCAGAAGAATGAGAACAGAGGAGAGGGATGAAGTTCGAGCAGAATGGAGGGCCTCCGTGACAGCAAGGAGAGCAGTCTCAGTAGAGTGCTCAGTCTTAAAGCCAGATTGCTGAAGTTCAAGAGAGAGAGAAAGAGCTGTGAAGGTCAATTTGTGTGAATTTCCAAAGTAGGTGACGAAGTCATTCGCAGACAGGGAGGGGGGAGGAGGGGGAGGTGGATTGAGTAGTGAGGAAAATGTGGAGAACAGTTTACTTGGGTCAGAGGCAGAGGGTTGGATTTTGGAATGGTAGTAAGAAGCTTTAGCAGCTGATGCAGAGGAGGTGTAGTTGAGGAGGAGGAGAGAGAAAGTTTTAGGTAATCAAGGAGGCTGGTTTTTCTCCTTTTCCTCTCATTTCTGTACCCTGCCACACACAGCCCACACAGGGACCAAACACAAAACCACACAAGCTAGCACTTTTCAGTGCCAGATCCTTAGCTAATAAGTCTCTCTTAATCAATGACTTGATTAGATCCTATGAACTAGATTTCTTATTTATAATAACTGAGACCTGGTTAGATAAAGATAACAAGACACCAATTCTTATCGAGTCAGCACCCCCCAATTTTAGAACCTTAGATGTCGTTAGATTCCATAAAAGAGGAGGTGGAATTGCCTCTTTTTTTCGAGACAGTTTTAACTGCAAACAGACATCCTTCAGAGAATCTTTATCATTTGAATACCTTTCACTTGTTCCACTCGAATTCTTTTTATAATTGTATATAGACCACCCCAATACTGTACAATATTCTTCAATGAACTTACGGAGCTTCTCTCCATCATTACTACTGAATTTAATGGTCTGATTCATGTAGATAACTCAGAGGACAACAAAGCCAAAGAACTCTCTGTTCTGTTAGATGTTTTTGAACTTCAACAACATGTGAACCTCCCTACTCATAATCGAGGTCCCACTCAGGACCCGTATCTATCTTCCCGGTTATTCAAACTATGTCTAAAACTATTTCCAAATTATATATCAATGAAAACACCAATTGTTGTTGAAAACACTGTTGTTCACACAGGCCTTTTCCCTAGCCCTCCCCAAAACTTCTATTTCAACCTCAGTAAATGACCTTCTACACGATTTCAACTTAAAAAATCACAAAAACCATTGATGATATTGCACCCATTAGATCCAAATGCATTTCTGGTAAGCAAAAAGCTCCCTGGAGAACTGCCCCATCCGTAAAGACCCAAAAAAGAGAATGTCATAAAGCAGAGCGCAGATGGAGAAAAACAAACCTTCAAGTCCACTATGATATATATAAAGAGAATCTTCAAAACTATAACTAAAGATCATAAACAACAATATGAAGAGAGCCAGGGAGCACATAGAGAGGATAGTGCTGGCCTTGAGGTCAGTGGACAGAGAGAAGTGAAGGATGAGGAGAGAGCGGACAGGAGGGTGGAGGAGGCTGCGTTAGTGGATAAAAAGGAGAAGGATTTCTGACCAGGGAAGAGATGTTAAGGTTCCAGGAGAGGTCCTTGGAGATGTGGACCCCCAGAAACTTAGCTGGGAACATGCTCCACCTCCATCCCATTGATGTAGATGGGGGAGTGTTCGGAAGGAGACCATTTCTTCAAGGTGGAACCTTATATGCATACAAAACGCTACTGTTACAGCAAAATAACATATTTATACTCAACGCCGAATACATTTTCTTACTGACTTCAGTGCAAAACCGCTGAAGACCCCTATAATGTCAATACAGAACCAACTGACTTACCAGATCCAAGAATGATCATAAGTTTCCCATTGTTACTCAAGAGACTCTGAAAGAAGGAGACGGTAGCTCCAGGATCCTTGACGTAGTACAACATCTGTGGGCCATAGAAACAGATACTTCAGGGCCAGCCGCTGGCATAAACACTCTATGCGGTTGTTTAGGGTCAATCAAAACCTCTGCTACTACCCTCCCTGCCCAGCCCCCCCATCTCCCACCCATGTGTTGTTATTCCTGGGATAGCCACTGTGGGACACTGAAGTTATCGTCCTTGTTGAGCATCTTGTTTCCTCTTTCTGTGCTTCTTTCCAGCTGGGCTGCAGCCCGTTGGGTGGCTATACTGTACACATACTCACACAATGCATTGCTTGTTATGATGGAAAACTGCCGTAGGCATTTGTCAATGCAACAGAATGTACAACCTGTATCATGTGAATGAAGTCCATCTTCTTGGTCATGTTATTCTCCGTCCAGTGCTTTTCAAACTCTTCTTGACATTCTTCTTGTCCCAGGTGAAGTGGATGTGCTCAAGGTCAGGTGTGTTGGACACCAACACTACAAAAGAAAAACAAATAAAGCCTCAGGAGTGTCACTGAATTAATCATCCATGAGATGAAAACACACAGAATTCAGCAACAAGTTTAAAACGTCTACGCATGGAGTTGAATTAGCTGAATTAGCTGAATTAGCTGAATTAGCTGAATTAGCTGAATAATCCGCCACAACATTAGCACCAAGGAAGTGGACCATGTCAGTGTGGTCTGCTCTACCCTTGTAGAGGTGTAGCTGCTCGGCGCTAGGCTCCACCACCTGGTTGTCCACCATCGAACCCGGGTGCTTCAGAAGCAGCTGAGACAACATCGCCAGGTCTATTTCCCCTGCAGACACAATCAGCTGAAGTACGCTATATACCAGATATATATATATATATATATATAACATGACAGAACCATGAGAACAGTGAACATGAGAGCCTGAGGGAATACTTGTTTGATGCTATTTAATTTAAAAGACCATCAGTGAACACAGCGATCAAATCTATTCCTTAACTGACAAGTCACATGAATGATACGGTTGGTCTGAACATGAGTAATGGCACTCAGCAAAACTGAGTTATAGTCAAAACAAACAATATATTTCTCTTTTACATTTAAGATCAGCAAGAGAGTGCCAACAGACGTCCACAAGGTGACATGGAGGTAAATTATTGACGAATAGCAGGACAGATGTTTACCGAAGCCTGGAGAATATTTACAAGTGTAGTTTTCCCTTAAGAGGGAAAGAATGTTGTGCAACAATCAATTGTGGCCATGAAATTTCATTTCATTAGAGAGAGAGGGAGAGAGAGAGAGAAAAACAGAAATTGAGAGAGATAACTGATTATAAACATAATCAGTCATCTGTCAGCTAATAACTGATGAACACTATCTAATCCATGGATATCAATTTATTTCTCATGAGCGATGAGCATTAGCATGCATAGTCTCAATATGATTTGAATATTGCTAAATGCATTTACTAATATACATAAAATAGGTTTAACAGGTCCTAGTATCGAATTTCCTCTATCGTACACTCTATAGTACAGTTCCTCTTTAACTGATATCTTTCGTTCATTATCATCACCGATGGTGACGAGACGGCCTACAGAATTGAGGTGGACCGTCTGGCTCAGTACAGCCAGGTCAATACCCTCGCTCTCAACGCCGACAAGACCAACGAGCTGGTGGTGGACTTCAGGAAGAAGAGGCAGACACACAAGACCCCATCACCATCAACGGGTCTGCTGTGGAGAGGGTCAACAGCATCAAGTTCCTGGGGGTTCACATCACCAACGACCTCACCTGGGATGAACACACCAACCAGGTGGTGAAAAAAGCACAACGTCGCCTCTTCCATCTCATGCGGCTGAAAAAGTTCGGCTTAGGGCCTAAGATCCTAGGGGCCTTCTTCAGAGGCACAACCTAGAGCATCCTGACAGGCTGCATCACTGCCTGGTACGGTAACGGCACTGACCAAAACCGCAAAGCGCTGCAAAGTGTAGTGCAGACAGCTGAGAAGATCAGCGGATGTGAGCTTCCCTCCACCCAGGACACCTACAAGGACCGGTGTGTCAGAAAGGCCCTCAGGATTATTAGGGACCCCAGCCACCCCAATCAGAAACTGTTCGAGCTACTGCCGTCTGGGAAACGGTACTGAAGCCTCGGGGCTAAAACCCAGAGGCTGACAAACTGTTATTTCCCCCCAAGCAATCAGGCTCCTGGAGAACTACACTGGAAGAATACAAAAGAATGCCACGTCCCAAGCAATCCCACGCACACTATACACATTTACATATTACAGTATCATAACTACTCCACACTATTTATATAATAGTGTAATCTAATACACTATAGCTTCTCTAGTGTACTTCTCCAGAACATGGAGGGTGTCTGGTTTTAAAGATGTACGGTAGCTATAGCTCCTCTAGTGTACTTGGAGGGTGTCTGGTTTTAAAGCAACGACGTCTCTGTGACTTTGACTTGCTATGAGGAATCTGCCTCATTGCACACCGAATTAACGAATAACAAAATAGGTCAACAAAACAGACCTATATTTTATCAAAGCTAAATTAACCCTTCATATACATGATGCAGGTTTATAAGCAAACTCATAAACGCTGTTAGAAGTCCATACAGTACATTATGACGTGTGCACATTTAGTCCCTGGCAATAAAAGTAGGCACATGGTCCTGTGCTGGACATAATTCATGCTACTGAATCATCTATGTAGGCCTCAAGAAGGTGTTGTAGTTTTATATCATTTTATACTGAGAAATTGAAGTCTCTCTACAGTTTGGTGAATCTAGCACTCAAGGAAGGCCCATTTCCTTCCTGTAAGGGATGGGCCAAGATTTGTGGCGCAGTGAATAATTCTGACCATGGACAGGGCCCATAACTTGTGCAATCACAGATTTGTATAATATGATTAGATTTGTATAATATGATTGGTTCCCAAGAATAGTGACCTCATGACCAAGGACAGTTCTATAAATATGAGTCCCGCCCAATGTTGGGGGCTTTTGGCTTCTTACCTTTTTGTCTGCTACTTTCTCTCTGCCCTCATGTGACTTTGCTTAATAAAAGGCCTCTTTGGAAACACTTGATTTAAGCTCTTTGTGCTTTATAAGTTCTACTCAATCTGTTAAGAATCAATTAAATCCACGACAAAGGTATGAAAAGCCTGATACAATGCAAACGTTTGGCTGAAGGTATCACATTTGCATGCAACCGGACATTTCGTAGACTTTTCGTATGACGAGGCATGCAGACCACTACCTTACCTGATTCTGTGTTTACTGTGCAGGACCTAAAGTCTGCACACCTGCTAGCTCCTCATACGCAGGTCTGGGGAGGAACACAGCCTATTTGGTTACTGTGTTTTTGGTACTGCTGTGGAGATAAGCGATCAGCAAATCTGCCACCTCATTCACTCTCTATTTGAATATCGTCTAAATAGGTAGAAATAGATTCTTCAGGTCACGTTCATGCTTTTCACTCAAATCAGCCAAACCACATTCAATTGTATAAAAAAAATTATTCGGTTGCTGGTAAAAGATAAATCATAATTAAAATGGAACCTGGTCATTCCCAAACTATTCAGGCCCTCGCGTACTGCAAAAATAAGGCAAAGCCTTGGGAGGGACTCAAACGGATGAATTAGATGTGACATGATTGCCCCATCTCCTTGCTGCTCATCTCAGTGGCCTTGACACAACCGTTCGTATTCACTGTTGTCTTAAACAAAAGTGACAGCCTTAACTAAATGAATTAGATCAAACCAAAAATGTAAACTCTATTCCCCCACATCCTCTGAATACCCTGGACTTGGGAAAAACGGAGAGAGGCTATTTGGCAATCTGTGTGGAATTCTTATCAGGCTATAATCCATCAGTAGGGTCCAGCAGCCAATCATCCAACATCAGTAATTACAATTTAGATTAAGGCCCAAAAAAAAAAAGCACCTTAGAACCATTGGAAATCACATCAAACGTTGGGGGAAGTGAATCTGTCAGACATCTTGGGTCCATTTGTAACTCGGTGGGCCAACGGGATGAAAGCACGTTCTTCACTTCAGTGGCACAGACAACACGGCAATGGTGGAGGATCAGACCAGTGGTGTAGTCTAGTTTTGTCCAGTGGGTATATTGTGATTTTCCCCTCCCAGCCTCATATCGTTCATTTCGGAATGGCATAAAAATAAGTCTGTGCTCCCTGTCTAACGTTATATATATATATACAGTTAGGTCCGGAAGTATTTGGACAGTGACACAATTTCCATAATTTTGGCTCTGTATGCCACCACAATGGATTTGAAATGAAACAATGGAGATGTAATTGAAGTGTAGACTTGCAGCTTTAATTCAAGGGTTGAACAAAAATATTGTATGAAACGTTTAGGAATTGCAACCATTTTTATACACAGTCCCCTATTTTCAGGAGCTCAAAAGTAATTTGACAAATTAACATAATCATAAATAAAATGTTCATTTTTAATACTTTGTCGAGAATCCTTTGCAGGCAATGACTGCCTGAAGTCTGGAACCCATGGACATCACCAACTGCTGGGTTTCCTCCTTTGTAATGCTTTACCAGGCCTTTACTGCAGCTGTCTTCAGTTGTTGTTTGTTCGTGGGTCTTTCTGCCTTTAGTTTTGTCTTCAGCAAGTGAAATGCATGCTTGATCGGGTTGAGATCAGGTGATTGACTCTGGCCATTGCAGAATATTCCACTTCTTTGCCTTAAAAAACTCCTGGATTGCTTACGCAGTATGCTTTGGGTCATTGTCCATCTGTATTGTGAAGCACCATCCAATCAACTTTGCTGAATTTGTCTGAATCTGAGCAGACAGAATATCTTTTGTTTGTTTTTGCAGCCTAAGGATGGCCAGTTTCACTTGCATTGAGAGGTCAGTTGACTGCATGTTGTGCGTATACAGCAACAGCTTCCAAATGCAAATGCCACACTTGGAATCAACTCAGACCTTTTACCTGCTTAATTGATAAAGAAATAATGAAGGAATAGCCCACACTGGCCCATGAAACAGCTTTTGAGTCAATTGTCCAATTACTTTTGGTCCCTTGAAAAAGAGGGAGCTCCATATTAAAGAGCTGTAATTCCTAAACCCTTCCTTCAATTTTGATGTGAATACCTTTACCTTAAAGCTGAGAGTATGCACTTTAAGCCCATATTCATTATATAACTGTAACTTGAAGATGTTTTGGTAAACAGCTAAAATAACCAAAATTATGTCTGTGTCCAAATATATATGGACCTAACTGTATATAAATTACATGTTATAAGGCTGATCTGTGCATGATAGTGCTGCATTTTGACATATTTCATGTCGCATCTCCCCCCTTTGATGGTATATGAAGCTATAGTCAGTCCCAATGGTCCAACATTCAAGTGCTTCGTAACACAGACAGGATGTAGTCCTGCGTATCATGTAGACTACACCACTGCTCTCACAGACAACACGGCAATGGCGGAGGATCAGACCATTGCTGTAGTAGTGTTTATCGTTTGAATGTCAGTTGATAGACGCAGTGCTTGACAATTATCAATGAATACATGACAGAGGGAGTAGCATATGGTGAAGGACAGCCTCTTCTTTGCAGTACCAGGATGAGAGCAATATATTGTGTAACATTAGCCAAATTAAATGACTTGGCAGGATTTCAGTGTTGTGTGGAGTACTTCTAATTAAAATCCTAGTAGTGTTTCCTGTAGTGGAATACTTGTTTGCCATGTAGTGGCACAGTAAGATACTGTCACTGCTTACTACTTGTCCAAAAGAAAAGAAAATATGATTATATTATTCCAGCTCTTGGACTTCAATCCCTCTACTATTTCTTACTTCAGTGCCTACAGTCTTCCTGCTTTGCTCCACCTCACAATTGTTCACTCCCCCAGTGATTTCAAAGCATTTCAATCACATGCTTTCTGTCACATGTACTGTTCTATATCGTGGAGCTCCGCCCCATAGGGGAGCTCTGCTCCTATTGGTTTACCCGCTACCTAAAGTAGCCAATGACTGAATTTTTCAATGCCTGCGCCCGCCTGGGGTGCTATATAAAGGGGTGTACTTCGCTACCTCTTTCTCCCAAAAAGTTCAGCACGGGTTTATATCTGAAGACTGAGAAGGACGACTACTAAGACTGGAGAACCCGCCAGACTTTTCCTTCAAGATATGGATCGTCCGCCGCCTATGGAGAAGTTCCTCCGGGACACCTGCCGCTGCGACTTCCGAGCAGCGGAGGACACTTTTCAGCGGAGGAGACTTTTCCCTTCAGCGATGGATCGTCCGCCGCCGACCACGAAGAAGTTCCTCCGGGACACCTGCCGCTGCGATTTCCTAGCAGCGGAGGACAAGCACGACTTCTGCCACGTCTGCCTCGGCCCCGAACATGCCGAGGCGGCGTTGGTCGCCTCCCCCAGCTGCCTCCCCTTCCACCTCCTTTCCGTCGCGGAAAGGCGAAAGGGGATGGCCTGGATCAAGGAGAGCGTTTTTCCCCTGGCGGGCGCTATCTCGGGGATGCTATCCGACTCGAATAGCTCTGCCGATGATGCGTCCGGACAGGCCCCAGAGCGGCGTTCTGGGCAGGCACCTCCCCAAGTAGGGATGGTCCCGCCCGCTCAGCCGGCCATGACACCACGCCGCCCTCACCCAGCTGAGTGGTCGGTGCCGGTGTCAGAATCAGAAAGCTCTGATGAGCTCGGTGCGCAGGCGGCGGCGAATAACATCGCCGTGTTTAACGCCGCCATTGCGAAGATCACCACAGACCGACCCAACGGTCTGTCTGCAGCGGAGGCGGAGTTTCTGAGCAAACTCAGTGCCGCGACGACACGAGGCGTTATTACATCAAAAACCCCTCCATGTCTATCAAGACCTGGCCCAGCTCATGAGCGTGCGGCCGGTTCTTTGATTATCAGGCATAATAAACCTGCGTCAATAAAGAGCATTGTTACACATAACAAACACTCTTTACAGACGGTAAGTCAGACGGTAAATCCCTAAGGAGGATTTTCCATGGTATCTACCAGAGCGGAGACCCACCTGCCTTGTCAGAGTGTGGTCGAATCGCTACCGGTTAGAAACGAAGCGGAGACTAGCCCAGCTTACCGGCGTGTGGCCAGCTCTCTGCCTAGCAGACTTACCCCTATCACGACACGAGGCGGTATTTACATCAAAAACCCCTCCATGTCTATTCAAGACCTGGCCCAGCTCATGAGCGTGCGGCCGGTTCTTTGATTATCAGGCATAATAAACCTGCGTCAATAAAGAGCATTGTTACACATAACAAACACTCTTTACAGACGGTAAGTCAGACGGTAAATCCCTAAGGAGGATTTCCCATGGTATCTACCGGAGCGGAGACCCACCTGCCTTGTCAGAGTGTGGTCGAATCGCTACCGGTTAGAAACGAAGCGGAGACTAGCCCAGCTTACCGGCGTGTGGCCAGCTCTCTGCCTAGCGGACTTACCCCTATCACGACACGAGGCGGTATTTACATCAAAAACCCCTCCATGTCTATTCAAGACCTGGCCCAGCTCATGAGCGTGCGGCCGGTTCTTTGATTATCAGGCATAATAAACCTGCGTCAATAAAGAGCATTGTTTCACATAACAAACACTCTTTACAGACGGTAAGTCAGACGGTAAATCCCTAAGGAGGATTTTCCATGGTATCTACCGGAGCGGAGACCCACCTGCCTTGTCAGAGTGTGGTCGAATCGCTACCAGTTAGAAACGAAGCGGAGACTAGCCCAGCTTACCGGCGTGTGGCCAGCTCTCTGCCTAGCAGACTTACCCCTATCACGACACGAGGCGTTATTTACATCAAAAACCCCTCCATGTCTATCAAGACCTGGCCCAGCTCATGAGCGTGCGGCCGGTTCTTTGATTATCAGGCATAATAAACCTGCGTCAATAAAGAGCATTGTTACACATAACAAACACTCTTTACAGACGGCAGCCCATCCCTTTTCGAAATGTCCCCACCTTGGGCTGTGCCATCTCCTCGGTGGGCAGCGGCGGCTGGGGTCATACAGAAATTCAAGCTTTTTCTGTCGACTGCACCACAACAGACGGCCCAGCCGCTGTCGTTGCTTTATGCAGAATGACTAGAAGGGACAGGTATTCTGTCGGGCTGGCTTGACAGGACATTGAGGAGGGGATATGCACTACAGTTCATTCAGCCTCCTCCGCCCTTCAGGGGCGTGAGAGAGACTGTTTTTTGTCCTGCCCGATAAAGACACGTGCGCTCCGGGAGGAGATTACGAATCTCCTAACAAAGGGCGCAGTGACATTGGTTCCGAGGGACCAGTGGGACATGAGATGGTACTCCCCGTATTTCCTTGTCCCAAAGAATTCGGGAGACATGAGACCCATACTAGATTTCAGGGTCCTCAACGAGAGAGTGGCGAAACACCCCTTTCGTAGATACCTGAGGGTCGCGTATTTCGTGTGCCAATCACAGAGTGGCACAGGAAATTCCTACGTTTTGTTTTCCAAGGGAAGGTTTACGAGTACACGCGCCTGCCCTTCGGGTACGCGCTTGCTCCTCGTTTTTTCTCCAAATGCGTGCAGACAGCACTCGAACCACTGAGGCGTAACGAGATACGCATAATATGCGGATCTCGACGACCTACTGGTCTTGGCCCAATGCCCAAATCGAGCCATTCGGGACGCAACCTCACTGGTGCAGCGCCTCACTCAGCTGGGGTTAGCTGTAAACTGGACAGAGAGTGCTCCGTGGCCGGCTCAACAGTTTTCCTATCTAGGCATTCAGTTGGATACTGCCGAGATGAGGGCCAGTTTATCGGCACCACGGAGAGCGACACTGACGTCAGCTCCCTGGGTGTGTCAAGTGACAAATACAATCACCGCTCTGTCAAGGATGTCCTTACTAGGACTGAGGTCTGCAGCCCATGTAGTGGTCCCCTTAGGCCTGTTACACATGCGCAGACTGCAGAGGCGGTTCGCACGACTGCGACGGGTTCCAGTGAGAACGCCGTCGCAAGTTGATTGTAATACAGAGATCGGTCAAAACCGACCTAAGCTACTGGAGAGACCCGCGCGTCATCGCGCGCGGAGTCGCCTGAGTTCGCTGAAAGCTCTCCACATTCCAGGTCTGCTCAACGAAGGAGCAGATCTGTTATCACGGGGAGGCCCGAGGGACGACGACTGGAGGTTAGCACCCTCCATTGTGTCGCTGATTTGGGCACGGTTCGGGCAAGCAGAAGTGGTTCTGTTTGCGTCACGGACGAATGCGCAGTGTCGCCTTTGGTTCTTCCTGCGCGAACAGGACAATCCGCCATTGGGAGTCGATACATTCGCACACCACCCATGGCCGAGGGTCCTGTTATACGCGTTCCCACCCCTGAGATCTATCCTCCCACTGTTGGCACGAGTGAGGTCAGAGAGGCTAGAGTTAATTCTTGTAGCCCCGGACCGTCCCGGAGCCCCGTGGTTTCCGGAACTGATGGAGATGTTGGTAGAGGGCCATGGCCCATACCTCATCGACAAGATGCACTCTCTCAAGCCAGAGGCTTGGTGAGGGGGCCGCCTATGATGGGGGGCCCCCTCATGGCCTGGTTACTGAGAGGGATTTGTTAGAACGCAGGGGTCTGACAGACGCGGTCATTCAGACCATTCAGAGTGCGCGCGCGCAATCCACTGCAAAGGGATATGCGGCGCGCTGGCGAGTGTTTACACAGTGTGAGGGACAGGACGTTGACCCAGTCTGCTGTCGGGTCGAAACGTTCTTGTGCTTCTTACAGTCGCTGTTTGACAAGGGATTGGCGGCGAGAACTATTAAAGTTTACGCGGCTGCCATCTCAGCTTGTCATGAGGGTTTTGCGACAACGACACTGTTCAGTCATTCGCTGGTTAAGCGTTTTTTGACTGGAGTGTGTAGGCTTAGACGCCCTCATAGGACTCTAATGCCAAAATGGGACCTGTCGATTGTGCTAGAGGCGCTGTGCGTGCCCCATTCGAACCCATTGACACTGTGTCGTTGCGTTTATTGTCTCTCAAGACGAGTCAGCTCCTCGCCTTGACTACGGCTAAGCGAGTGAGTGATTTATGTGCTCTCTCGACACGGGCAGATTGTTTGATCATATCTGATGACAGAACAAAAGCTGTGTTACGCCCTAACCCGGCTTTTATCCCTAAGGTTAATCGTGGGTTTAGGGTTCAGAGCTGTGCTCTGAGTGCCTTTTTTCCTCCTCCTCACGACGGAGAGAGGGAGAGGCGTTTACATTGTCTATGTCCGGTGCGCGCGTTGGCACAATATGTGAAGCGCACGGCAGGACTGAGATCTTCTCCCCAGCTTCTGATCTGCTACGGCGGACAGAAAGCCGGGGCACCACTCTCGAAGCAGAGGCTGTCCCATTGGATTTGCGAGGCTATTAGCCTCGCATACGAATCGAAGGGGCAGCCCGTGCCGACTGGCATTCGGGCTCATTCCACCAGGGGCATGGCCACATCAGTGGCCATTCTCAGGGGAGTGGGAGTGGAGGAGATATGTGAGGCGGCGTCTTGGTCGTCGCCATCACTTTTTGTACGGTATTACTTGAAAGATATTCTTCCTCATCCTTTTCTCATTCTGTCCTCAGTTTTGCTGATGACTGATGTAGTGGGAAGGCACTTGGATTACCCTGGTCATGGGGATTCTATTCAAGTGTTGTCAGGATGAATACGGATGTGCCTGGGGAGGGGACCCTCCTCCAGGACATGTTCCGTTAGATCAACAACCCTACGTGCTCACGTAAGGGTTAGATCAGTGATATTTCTTCCGCATCCTTTTCTCATTCTGTCCTCAGTTTTGCTGATGACTGATGTAGTGGGGAAAGCACTTGGATCACCCTGGTTGGGGATTCTATTCAAGTGCTGTCAGGATGATTACGGATGTGCCTGGGGAGGGGACCCTCCTCCAGGACATGTTCCGTTAGATCTACAACCCTACGTGCTCACGTAAGGGTTAGGTCAGTGATATTCTTCCTCAATCCTTTCTCATTCTGTCCTCAGTTTTGCTGATGACTGATGTTGTGGGAAGGGCACTTGGATTACCCTGGTCATGGGGATTCTATTCAAGTGCTGTCAGGATGAATACGGATGTGCCTGGGGAGGGGACCCTCCTCCAGGACATGTCTGTTAGATCAACAACCCAACGTAAGGGTTAGGTAAGTGATATTTCTTCCTCATCCTTTTCTCACTCTGTCCTCAGTTTGCTGAGGACTGAGGTAGTGGGGATGGCACTTGGATTACCCTGGTTGGGGATGCTATTCAAGTGCTGTCAGGATGATTACGGATGTGCCTGGGGAGGGGACCCTCCTCCAGGACATGTTCCGTTAGATCTACAACCCTGCGTGCTCACGTAAGGGCTAGATCAGTGGAGCAGACTCGTGTGGGTTGGGCCAACTTTTTAAGGTTGTCTTGAACCAACATCAGTGGTCAGCTCCGGGTGCCGCTGAGATTGTTTTACGGATTAATAGTCTCAGTGGGGGTACATTTGGCCTTGTTCGCTCCGCCTAAACCAATAGGAGCAGAGCTCCCCTATGGGGCGGAGCTCCACGATATAGAACGATAGTTATGGAGATAGACTCCAGTTCTATGAGTGGAGCGGAGCCCCATAGGGCTGCTGGCCCACTTCGACTCGTTCAAACCCGGCTGTTTTTGTATGTTTGGGAGAATGAGGTAGCGAAGTACACCCCTTTATATAGCACCCCAGGCGGGCGCAGGCATTGAAAAATTCAGTCATTGGCTACTTTAGGTAGCGGGTAAACCAATAGGAGCAGAGCTCCCCTATGGGGCTCCGCTCCACTCATAGAACTGGAGTCTATCTCCATAACTATCGTTCATCTGTCAGTAACTGATTATATTATGTTGGTTGAAGTAGTTTCTATGTAGTGAACTCCTTTTTCAAAGTAGCTTTAGTTTGACAAACTTTATGTCTCTTTTTTTTGTGATCAAATGTTTTTTATTGTTTTCTTTTCTCCAAAAAGAAACAAATTCACCATGATCAGACAGGTTTCATTAGAACTCGCTTAGCATCAGTATTGACTCACCCTGTGCGGTATTATCCTTAGATGCCGAAAAGGCATTTGATCGTCTAGAGTGGGACTATTTATGGATGGATTTGAGCGGTTATGTTTTGACTCAGATTTCATCAAATTTTCAAAGTGCTATATTGTAACCCCTCTGCTATGATTGTCACAGGGAATTATCTCCGGCCAATTATCTATCTCATGTTCCTGTCGTCAAGGGTTTCCATTGCTATTTGCTGCTCTTTCGCTAGAACCGCTAGTTCAGACAATTAGACAACACCCTGTCATCTCTCCTATTACATTTAATGATACTAAACACCATATTGCACTGTATGCGGATGACATGCTGTTGTTTATAGATAAAGCATCCACTTCTATTCCACCTATTCTAGAGACTTTCAGTACTATGTCTGGCTACAAAATTAATTGGAAAAAATCCTCACTATTGCCATTAAACCCAATATTAGACCCAACTGTGCAAACTGTATGTCTCTCAAGGGCATACAGTAGATCATGTGAGGCTTCTTTCTTTATGGTGTCAACACCACAAAAGGAGTCCTTGCATGTGTACAGTTTGTGTCGTTGCAATGCAGTCAATCTTCAACAGCAGTCATAAGGTCAACAAAACAAGTTTGTACTCTTCTGAGTTTCATTGTGTCGTCTCTTTACACACACACACACACACACACACACACACACACACACACACACACACACACACACACACACACACAAAACCCAGATACAAATACAGGCATATCAAATCCATTGAATTTGAGGTACATTTATTTGCACATCAGAGTATCACAATTTATTTGCATTTCCGTCCAACTCTGTGTGTACACACAATACATAACAGAAATGACAAGGTACTGTAAATGATAGTTTACTGGGTATAGCGATGTGTTGATAGAGCGCAGAGTAACACAGTAGAAGAGTCGATGTAAACAAAGGCATTTCAGATAGACTGAGAAGACCCCTCCAATGATCACTGAAAAACTGATGTTCCTTAGAAATACACATGGAAATAAAACTGATGTTCCTTAGAAATACACATGGAAATAAAACTGATGTTCCTTAGAAATACACATGGAAATAAAACAAAAGTACTTGCAAGGCCACTTATAGAGAATCAATGATTTCTGTAAAAACTGATCAAGCATGCATACATACAACTGGGTGTTGAAATATTCATTGTTTTAGCAAGAAACATAAAAATATCTGAACACCCATCACAGATTATAAACCTTTTTGAAGGAGACATTCAGAGTTCTAGTAATTCACAATTGCAAACCATGTCCATTCAGAACAGAACGTAGGCAGAGAGAAACGAGACAGGCCATTGTCATAACCAAAATAACAGACTAAGCTACTTCATTCTGTACTGTTCTTTATGGACAGTTTGGCAGATATGTGTTGCTCAACTGATATTAGCATTTTTAAATTGTGTGCTTGAATCATATTGGTAGCTGTGAGGTTAGGAATGCATAACTAGCTGAATTATGAATAGTGTTATAAATAGTGAAATGTTTACAAAAATGTATCAAATAAAACGTTATAAATAAATAAATAAATAAATAAATATTACTTTGTAAAATGATGGAAGCAAACACTCTAATATTTCTCCGATATGACATCACATTGGTTCCTTACTGCGAAAGAGTCGATGGACAACATCAGCCCACACTTCTGTTTTCCTGGGCACTGTCGCTAACAGCTGTTAGCATTTTTAAGCAAAAACCCAAGTCAACAGACCCTAAGCGTTTTTGGTTAAAAATGACTTTCGTCCTCAGTCTCGCTGTCAGTACTCTTACTCAGTGTTCTTGTTGGCAGTCAGTAGTTCACACTACAAACTCACACAAAAGCAGGACATTCTCATGTCATGACAAAGATAAATTCACTTGTTTTTAGATTCAAACTACTTACTGTAACTGGCCACAAGATCATTCACCTGCACGATAGTCACTGAGCCGCTTCCATCTCCATCTAGCTTCAATCATAGAGGGATACAGGTAGAAATACATCGCTCTTTGCAGTCTTTTAAATTAATGCGTAGTAATACTCATGGTGATGAGAATGATAATCACCCGATGCAATGTACTGTATGAACATCGTGTTCATGTTCTATGTTGGAGCAGTTAAATTACACATTTTGCATCAGAGTGTTTTAAATGACCACGCCTTTTGAATGGACCAGAGCACTGCATCATCCTCACTTCTGACAGCACTCTGGCAAACCCCGATTTGGTATACTGTTGAAATCCAGAACATACACATCCCTATGGCATAATCAACAGAAAACACAGTATTTCACAGCCGAAAAAACTTGCATTACAATGAAAACACTAGAAAACTTGTTTGAAAAGAAAAACAAGAATGAATCAGCACTAATGTAGTGCATAGAGCATTTTGTTTATTGGTCCAATAATCCAAAAGTCACTCTCAAGTCTGTTTGTTTTTACACAATGACCTGTGAAGATGTTCTACTCCACCTGGAAAATGTTCCGGCACAGGCAAACATCCTCTGTGGTAAATGTCAATGTTCCGTTGGTCCACGTCTTTGAATGTCATGAGTACCTCTGTCTGTTGATCCCAAACACCCGTCCTCCCCCATGTCACAAAGCTCAACACGCTTAAATACATGTTTCAGGTCAGAAGGACGCTCCCATCCCGATGCTGATGGAAAAAACACAAACGTCCACCACACCTGGCAAATCCCTCAGCTGACTGAGATGAATGCAAGAGACCTTCTGAGAGGAACTTGATGTTTAAAGGGGTTGCACCTCATACTGTTACTGTATAGAGAGTATGTCTGTGTGTGAGGCCCTGTCCAGGGTTAGGGTGGGTCCTAGTAAAGTATGGTAACCATGGTTACATGTCCGCATCGCCGTCGTAGGCTAGGGTCAGAGGCTTCTGTGGTGGGGAGGAGCTCTTGGTTGTTTTTGGCATTTTGCTGGAAAGAAAAAACAAAACACAGATGAATTATTATATTTCTCTATCGATCTTTAGTTTAGGGAAAAAATAAACACAGCATTGACGTATTATATGCTGTATCCATGCCACAGGAAGGGAATTGTCACCCATGCTTTGTACAATGAGAACAGATATGTGACGCAGTCTGATCATTTGGTCCGCATGTCGGCAATCAAAATGTCGTGACTTTTCTTTTGAAACACGGAACTACGTTTCAACATTGTTGAGAATCACAACACAAACTCGCTAGTCAAGCCAAAATACCTCAACGCAATGGATTGGGTGAGTAATCCCCACTGCTACCTAGTTAACTAGAACACTACTTTACATTGTTAGCAGGCTCCCAAAACAAGCTGTGTTAGTTGACTAGCAATGTGTCATTGATTTTCAACAACGTGGAAATGTATTCACATTTTTCGAAAGAAAAGTCTGATCATTACATCGGATCTCGATATGAGGACCAAAGCATTCGAACGTGTCACACATTAGTCAAGTAAAGTCGAGAGGGAGTTTGTGTTCAAACAACAAGCGCCGAGGTGCGGCCTTAAACGCTAAAAACAAAACTGCATTAAAAAGGTGAAGCACGCCACACGACACGTGAAGTTGACCTTCATCTGACAGAAACAAAAAAACAACAACAAAAACAAAATCAATACCATCCCCCTTGAAATATTGGTTACTGCCAAAAGCGCTGAGCTGCGTTTCACTCTCGCTGCAAAAACAAAGACGGAAGCACCGAGGGTGGCCAAACACATCCTTTCTCCTTTCCCATTTCCACTTATTCAATTTCTACAAACCCTTTACAATTAATGTGTCCTGTAATGGATTTTTCATTATGAAACTTGAGACTGAATAGGAATGAACGCCTCGTGAGAGATGTAATATATACGTACCAGACCAGGAATGATAATGCAATTATGAATAATATCAAGACGAATCCTCCCGCTGTCACACCGTAGACCCAGAGCTTTATCCTCCCGTCTGCAATCAGAAAGCAGGAGGTGTATTATTAGATACATACCTCTGCACCGCTCATCTAGACCTCAATACGTTCTTTAATATACTGCACAGTGAGAAACATTTGGCCCTGAATATTCTGAGGCATTAAAATATGTTTTACTCTTACAGGAAAGACACCCGTGCTGCCGGGAAATTGCTACCAATTTTTTCGATAGCCCACACTGTCAAAACGGTAGCTTTTCAATAGCTTACATCAGGTATTTGAGGAGTCACAAAGTCACAAACGAGAGGTTGCGAAGTTCGAGACCACTGTTTGCAACAGCTTGACGTCTGTTTCACAAAGTCTAGATCGTGACGAGAAAAGTTTAACTTTAGAAAAGTTCCCAAATATTGAGTGTGCATCAATGCAGACCACGGTGACCCTGGTCTTGAACCAAACTGTACTAAGCTATTCCATGAAGACACTTGCATTGTTTACAGACAGTGTGTGAGAGGCAGATGGGGTCCAACCGGTTAGTTATTGACTGTAAAAACAATGACTGGAAATGTAGTCAACCACACAGTATACATAATTTAGCTCAACAGAATATACAGTAAATACAAGGGCCTGTACTGTATTAGGAGCCCAACATCAGTAATGATACTTCCATCTCAGACATGCTCTCTAAAAAATAATGCAGTTACACAGGGACTGTTGAAATCCCTCTCCATCCCTTCCCCTGACCACAGTAACCTTGCAGCCATTGAAGGAGGCCAGAACAGATCTTAAGGACTGTGAGATGTCTTGTATGTCAATACCTGGACCGACAGGTGTCAGGGTCCACTCGTTGAAGAAGTCCTGGATGTGGGAAGGCCCGGGTTTTAACCTCCCAGCGTTGGTCTTCACGTCGGCCTTCTTGTTATCCGCTCCCGGGGTCTTGGTGCAGTAGTCCAGGAAGCCGTGTGTGGTCATCACCTCAGTGTAACCCTTCTCACATCCACACACGCCACTCTGCGGGGGGAGAGGAGATCG
This sequence comes from Nansenia antarctica, assembly GCF_963989245.1. NCBI lineage: Eukaryota > Metazoa > Chordata > Actinopteri > Argentiniformes > Microstomatidae > Nansenia > Nansenia antarctica. Next base: position 34,954,396 of record NC_137677.1, on the reverse strand, counting down.
GCCTTGTTTTAGAAGCCTGTCAACGGCTGGACGTTTGTGAGCGATTCATAGTTTACCCAGAGCAACAAAACACACAGTCAATAGTGACGGTCTGTGGCGTACAGTAGAGCAACGTGTTGCCTCTGCCTCCCACCCAGATCGATATTGAGTGTTAGAAAGAGAGAGACTGGGGAGAAATTAATGTGCACATCTTAATTGCAGTTACACAGAACAACCTCTGAGGGGCAGTAAATATCCAACCTGGGAGAAAATTGTTTTTCCCTCGCTTTCATTGCAGGAACGGCACGGTCCGGTTTCTTGTTTTTCCAGTCAGACTCTCGTCTTTCAGTCATGCAAACGCTGACATGCAGCTCTCTGCATGGCCTGAATCTGAATTCTCTAATTCTCTCAAAAAAATGTTTACGTTTAATTAGAATCTTACTCATCCACGTATGGTTTTCTTTGCGTCAATAGGCTACATGGCCTCAAGCACAGGGGTATTAGATCTTGGCCAAGGCCAAGCAAGCGGATCGATAGATATGCAATGGATGAAGAAAAAAAAAAAAGGAGAAAAATAAACACTTTATATCCACGGCACAGACGTCTCACCGGCGTGCAGTGGGAGAAGGGCTTGGTACACGGGGGGTGACAGTGTCGAACCGTTGTCGGTTGGTTCTGCAGGAAACATCCCCCTGGAACACAGAAAGTTGTCACCGTTTCACCCCAGTTGATAATCAAATTAATACAGTCTCTCCCCCTGCCAGATTAATGGGGTTGGGGGTCCTATCAGAGTTTATGATCAACCTGCAAACATTGTAATTCTGGGGATGGAAAATTACATGTCAAAATATCAAAGAATAATGCCTTGGGCTTTGCGCTTTCTCTGCAATGAGAGATTACTCCAGCACAGCTCCTGTTTGCCCAAGACACTCTGTTATCCTGATAAGATCTGGTTTACCTGCTATTTACAGCACATCAAGCCCGGAGCCTTCATTTCCGCTTTGAGAATTGAGAATACCTTTGTGCTGCTACCACGCACTGCTTCATTACACACAAATAAAATGGTGCTTTATTATATTTGTAAAGATTGAGAGTCTCCTGTACATTCAGTGTATTATTGATTAGTTGTGTTAAGGGGAGGGGGGGGTGGGGGTGGGTGCGGGGGGGTTCAATGCTATCGGTGCTGAGCATGAGCAAATCTAATCTAAGGGTGTTATATTACACAAGAAAGATTTTTTTTCATCTGTGATTCTGTATATGTGTGTGTGTGTGTGTGTGTGTGTGTGCATGTGTGTGTGTCTGTGTGCCTGTGTGTGTGTGTGTGTGTGTGTGTGTGTGTGCATGCGTGCGTGTGTGCCTGCGCCTGTGTGTGTGTGTGTGCCTGTGTGCCTGTGTGTGTGCATGTGTTTGTGTGTCTGTGTCTGTGTCTGTGTGTGTGTGTGTGTGTGCGTGCGTGTGCCTCTATGTGTGTCTGAGTGTGTGCGTGCATGCATGTCTGTGTGTGTGTGCGTGTGCGCGTGTGTCTATGTGTGTGCATGTGCGTGTTCGTGGTAAGAGAGCAAGCCGGGTGAAAGCGTCTGACTACCTACGTACCTGTGTGAAAGCGTCTGACTCCCTACGTACCTGTATGAAAGCGTCTGACTACCTACGTACCTGTGTGAAAGCGTCTGACTCCCTACGTACCTGTATGAAAGCGTCTGACTCCCTACGTACCTGTATGAAAGCGTCTGACTCCCTACGTACCTGTATGAAAGCGTCTGACTCCCTACGTACCTGTATGAAAGCGTCTGACTCCCTACATACCTGTGACGTTGACGCCGTCTGACCGTTGGCACCAGACCGCCCGTTCGTTGTCGCTCCACCCGCTGGTCCTCCACTCGTAGCTGTGGCATTTCCCTCCTGCCTCACGGAGAACACAGAGGCAGAGGCAACACTCGTTAGGCTTCTTTGTCAGGCATCCAGGCATGACTGCAAGCTTTCATGAGCATTAGCCACACAACCCTACTGCCTGGCTGCCTACCACAAAAACATATTTCAGCTGCAGTCAACTGAAAAGGCCTCTCGTTTTCCCGGTGAGTGGACACACAATGGTAAATACGTTCGTAAATACGCTCTGGAAATCTGATCAGCGCTCATGGGCCTCAACGCCTCTTGTCCAATCGAATGAGTTGGTCGTTCTATGACGTTGAACCCAGTGTGCGCTCCAGCGCACTCAGAGCGAATTTACGAACGCAGCCAACGTGGGGTATTTATCATCAGGCATGTTTTCTGTTCTGCAGGGAGGATGGGATGAAAGTACCGTAATAAGACAGAAAAGAAGCATGAAGTGGGTCTGTTTTGGTCGTGCAAAAATGTGACAGCAGCTGGTGAAACCGGGAACAAGTCGGCAGCCGATTTAATGTTCGCACTTTTATTCTGAAAAATGTAAATACATTTCAGCGTTGTTGTTGAAAATCATATGGCCCATTCGCTAGTCAACTAACACAGCTTGTTTTGTGAGCCTGCTAACAATGTAAAGTAGTGTTATAGTTAACTAAGTAGCAGTGGGGATTACTCACCGAATCCATTGCATTGCAATGTTTTGGCTTAACTAGCGAGTGTGTCATTGATTTTCAACAACTACTACTACTACTACTAGGTCGTCCTTGGACGAGCCCCCCATCTGCGCTTCCAGTCATCCCGATCTTCCATACATCTTGCTAGCTCTCTATGTTAGTGTGGGACGCCCTCGTGATCGAAGCCCGTGTGTTGGCTGGTTTTCTGGCTGGCAGCTCCTGGTGTCTCTGGCAGTGACCTGCCAGCCTCATTCTCCTGACTGCTATCTTCTCGCTTATCCTTGGTGACCCCCCATACAGATGCTTGTTGGTAACATGTTAAGTACTGCAGCACGCAGCATTCTGGTGTAGCACCCATCTAGGGACTTCTGCAGGGTAGGCTTCAGGGTCCAGCATTCACAGCCGTGTAGGAGAACAGACTCTACCGTTGCATAGAAGAAGCTGAGTTTGATTTGTCGTGGGAGGTTGGAGTGCCACACCCTGGCCAATGCCCTTCAGGGCCCTCCAGACAAACGCCTTCCTCAATTTAAGGTCAGGACTTCCTTCAGAGCAATGCCTCCTGTTGTTGTTGTTAGAGGTGGATGGTCCGGGAGGACGTTATAGGTGATTACCTCAGTTTTCTTGGCATTTAGCTGAAGGCCAACCTTGGCACACTCTATCTCCACTCGGCACAGGAGCTCCTGTGCTTGGTCTAAGTGGTCGGAGAGCAGGCTGATAGTAGTCTGTGTAGTCCAGGTCCGTTAGGACTACAGCGGGGTGTCATATTGACCTCCTAGGTGTTATAGTGAGGCCGAGTACTTGCGCCCGTCCACTGATGGCCTTCCTGAGTGCGTAGTCTAGGACTATGATGAAGAGGGAGGGGGCCAAGGTGTCCCTTTGCAACAACGTTGACATTTATAAAAAAAAATTGCCAAATAAAAGTCTGAACATTTTGATTGGTTGGGGGCGACTTGTTCCCGGTTTCACCAGCTGCTGTCGCAAATAAGTTGTCTGTCTTCCCAGTCAGAGTGGGAGACAGTCAACAATATAAAAACGACAGTTGGAGATACAGGTTTGCTCTCTCTCTCTCTCTCTAATGACTGAATGTAGGCTATTCACACATACACATGAAGTGGAAGTCACCGTAATCAAATCTAATCAAATCAATGTTTATTTGTCATACAACACAGAACACAGAGTGATGGGAACTCTCAGGGGGAGGTAGCTCCTCAACAGCGCGACAAAGTAATATTAATGCTTGTTTACACATATTGGTACATACCACATTTTTCATATTAGTCTCTAATTATACATCCGTATACACCCTACTGTACATAGCTTATTGTTATCCATCTCTTGTATATACCTACTACCTTCTGTACTTCATATATACTCCTGTCTATGTATGTACTTCATCATACTGCACTTATCATTTCATAACTGTACAAACCCTATTTTGTCTACGCTATCATGTCCTTGCACTATGTCTACAATATCATTTTTGCACTACAGTATTTGTTAACTTCTGGTTAGATGCTGAACTGCATTTCGTTGTCTGGTACTTGTACTCTGCAATGACAAACAAAGTTGAATCTAATCTAAAAATCTAATCTAGTAAACAGCAGAAAGAAGCTGGATGTACAGTATGTGATTCACACTGTATCTACTATCTAGCTTCTGTCAACCAACCTCCCCCCCTCCCCCCACCGTACCTTTGCAGGGTCGCCCCCCCGCCCCAACCCAACCCCCCTCCCCCCACCGTACCTTTGTAGGGTCGCCCCCCCCCCACCCCACCTCACCCCAACCCCCCCCCGTACCTTTGCAGGGTCCCCCCCCCCCAACCCTCCCCCCATCGCACCTTTGCAGGGTCGCCCCCCCCCCACCCCAACCCTCCCCCCCACCGTACCTTTGCAGGGTTGCCCCACCCCAACCCTCCCCCGTACCTTTGCAGGGTCGCCCCTCCCCACCCCAACCCACCCTCCCCCTCCCATCGCACCTTTGCAGGGTCGCCCCCCCCCCACCCCAACCCTCCCCCTCCCCCGTACCTTTACAGGGTCGCCACCCCCCACCCCATCCCACCCCCCCCGCCCCATATCGCACCTTTGCAGGGTCGCGACTCCTACGTACCTTTGCAGGGGCGCGTCTCAAACACCTGGAGGGGGCAGGTGTCCTGGTTCTCCAGGACCTGGACACCCCCCACCCCAACCCACCCGCCCCCCCCCCCCCCCCCTCGTACCTTTGCAGGGGCGCGTCTCAAACACCTGGAGGGGGCAGGTGTCCTGGTTCTCCAGGACCTGGAACACCACAGACCTGGAGCGGGCCTGGCGCCCCGTGGTCTCAAAGCTCCGCCCCTCCAGGCACGTCAGCTGACAGGAGCTCCATGACGACCACTCGGTCAGGTGACAATCTCCTACAGGAAGTAAAGATGCTCATGTTACACTGGGCAGATTCTGTTTTGGTTTAACCTGACCGCCATCGTCCCATGACCTCATGTCTGTTTGTTTGGCTGGTTCTGTCTTACTCTTTGTCTTGCCTGTATACAGGATTCCTACAAGTTCCAACAAGTCAAAATGTAATACCTTTTTATACCTTTTTTAGACCTCGTTGGATAGAACTTTAGACCGATTCGCGACACCATATGATAGCTTTTTGTCATCCTCGAGGGGGATGACATTTTTTAGACCGATTTTAGAGCCTTGCAGATCGGATTGCTGGATTTTAGACTTTGAGGCTTTTTAAGACCAGCGCGGGAACCCTGTGTATAGTTTCTTAAAGCGAAAATATTCATGAATAAAAAGTAAAAAAAAGAAAGAAAGAAAGAAAGAAAGTAAAGATGCTATTCATGACTCATCAATATAACAGTAAACAGCATTTATTGAAAACAACAGAGTGCAACAGTAAAATCCATACAGTGTAATTGCCCCCCCACAGTTACCATCACCACCACCACCCATACAAATCTGCTTGGGGGAATAAATTACTCACACAAAAAAATACATATATTATCGTTTCCATAACGGCGACGCTGAGTGATCTAACATTGTGGAAAAGAAAAAGGCGGGCATCTATTATGCATGTCTATAAATAACGGGTATAAGCATTTCCTTAACTGAAGGTCATACATCAATAGGCCTTTCTAATCCAAAGCGCGGGGTATCTCACAGTGATAATTCCTCCGACTGTGACGGCTCCTCATCCATGACATCCCTTTGATTCCCTGCCCTGGCGCGCTCGCCATTAGTGACAATCTGTGCAGTGAAGCAGCTCATTATCTTTCATCCGGTCGTCAGACCCCCCCCCCCCGCCCCCCACCTCCCTCCCATCACACAGGCGAGTGACAGCACCACAGAAGAAGAAGGGGGGGCGGGGGACAGGCCGTGGACGGAGGGCGGGGACACAACAGGAGGGAGACGGAGAGGCAGTGATCAGAGGAGTACAGACCAGGGTTCCCGCGCTGGTCTTAAAAAGCGTTTAAGTCTAGAATCCAGCAATCCAATTCATAAGGCCTAAAAAGGTCTCAAATGGCAGTTATTCAGTCTAAAAATTAGGTGCTAGGTCTTAAAAATTAGATCCTGCAAGGAAATCAGTCCGACCACATCTATTTACACGGAAATGTATCAAGCTGGAACCCAAAAAAATGAATCACCTCGAGGATGACAAAAAGCTATCATATGGTGTCGCGATAGGTCTAAAATTATATTCAAAGAGGTCTAAAAAATGTCTAAACATTTCTTAAATTCGACTTGTTGAAACTTGTAGGAACCCTGACAGAGGAAGACAGAGGAATACAGAGGAATACAGAGGAATACAGAGGAATACAGAGGAATACAGAGGAATACAGAGGCCCCCTTTCAATGAATTGCTTCTGCTAGCTAATGTGGCGGTGACGAGACTCATGAAGACAGAAGATACAGTGAGAGTCTGTGATCGGGGGGAGGGAGGGGGGCAGAATAAGTGATTGTTTTCAGCTCAGAGAGACGTTCGTTTTTGTTGTTGTTGGCTTCCCAGGTAAGTAAGTAAGAAGTAAAATGTAAAAATCTATATCTATCAGCGGAGTGCACACACCAGGGGCAGCATCCAGTAGGTGGATAATGGATAATAAAAAAGACTTTGAAACCAAGGTATCCACCACTTCTAGCAATTTATTTTAAAACAATTATTTAAGCTGAAGTCGAGCCGAAGGAAGCTCGGCACAGCGAGCAGGGGGAAAGCACGGCGGGGGTTGCGGGGAGAGGGGGGGCAGGCGTGCAGGGGGGGGGGGGCAGGTGTGCGGGGGGAGGGGGGGGGGCAGGTGTGCGGGGGGGGCAGGTGTGCAGGGGGGGCAGGTGTGCAGGGGGGGGGGGCAGGTGTGCGGGGGGAGGCAGGTGTGAACAGAGTGTGGAAGCATACCTGGGCAGAACGGAAGCTCGGCACAGCGAGCCGGGGGAGAGCACGGCGGGGTTGCAGGGAGGGGGGGGGGGGGGGGGCAGGTGTGAACAGAGGAACAGGAAGCGTACCTGGGCAGGGGACGGAGCAGGGCAGCCGGAGCTCCTGTTGGCTCTGCCTCCTCAGCCGGTCTCCACAGAGGTCCTCCTCCACTGGCTTAGGAGAGGAGGAGGAGGAGGCGGAGGGCCAGGCGCCCCCCCCCCAGCGCACCGTGCAGGTCAGGCTCCTCCTGCGAGCCCCCTCCCCGCACTCCGCTCCCTGCAGGGACACAGCAACAGACTCAATAACTCAGTACGTTTGTTACAGTTCCTGGTGAAAATAGACACGGGGAGGAGGAGAGAACAACAAACAACTATGGGAAAACGTTAATATTTAACCTTCTCCGTTTTTAGTGACATTTTGAAGATGAAAAAGTGTCAAAGTTTTGTTGAAATGTGTCTTAATCTTGAATGTCAAGCCTTTTAATTAAATCACAGTTAAATAACTGATTCATAATGTCCCTGTAGAAGTATGTAGAAACTCCAATAGATGTTCAAACATGCTACTCAGTATCTGTATATAGTATATCGAGAAAACATATCATACAGGAAACCCAGCGTACTGTGACCATTAGAGAACATTCTCTGTCAGACTGGAAAAACGCCTTGAAAGTGACGGTCGCAATTAGGGCCAAACGTTCTGAACATGAGAACGGAATGGCTTGAGATGAATCAACATGAGAGTGGAGATGCGTTGGAGTGGGAGGGGGGGGGAGTTGGAGCAGGGTGGGGGGTGGGAGAGGGAGTGGGGTGGGAGTGGGAGGGGGGGTGGGAGTGGGAGGGGGGTGGGGTGTACAGAAGACCCAGAGATATTCAATTACCCAACGGAGATGAGATAGGGAATAAAGGCTGGCGTAGTAGATGAGGGAAAAAGATGGGGGCTTTTAATTCAATAGATTCAAATAATATATATATATATATATATATATATATAAATAATATATGCCATTTAGCTGACGCTTTTATCTTTTCAGTATATATGGTCCCAGCGGGAATCAAACCCATAATCTAAGCGTTGTTAGCGGCATGCTCTAACTGAGCTAACTAACCCTAACCCACAGACAACCACAGAGGTCAACAGGTTTCTACATTTACATATTACATTTTAACCATTTAGCAGACACTTTTATCCAAAGCGGTTTACAATTACAGATTACAGGGACAGTCTCCCTGGAGTAACTTAGGGCTAAGTGCCTTACTCAAGGGCTCACTAGTGGTGGTGTTCCCAGGTCTTACTCAAGGGCAAACTAGTGGTGGTGTTCCCAGGTCTTACTCAAGGACACACTAGTAGTGGTGTTCCCAGGTCTTACTCAAGGGCACACTAGTAGTGGTGTTCCCAGGTCTTACTCAAGGACACACTAGTGGTGGTGTTCCCTGGTCTTACTCAAGGGCTCACTAGTGGTGGTGTTCCCTGGTCTTACTCAAGGGCACACTAGTAGTGGTGTTCCCAGGTCTTACTCAAGGGCACACTAGTGGTGGTGTTCCCAGGTCTTACTCAAGGGCTCACTAGTGGTGGTGTTCCCAGGTCTTACTCAAGGGCTCACTAGTGGTGGTGTTCCCAGGTCTTACTCAAGGGCTCACTAGTGGTGGTGTTCCCAGGTCTTACTCAAGGACACACTAGTGGTGGTGTTCCCAGGTCTTACTCAAGGACACACTAGTGGTGGTGTTCCCTGGTCTTACTCAAGGGCTCACTAGTGGTGGTGTTCCCTGGTCTTACTCAAGGACACACTAGTGGTGGTGTTCCCAGGTCTTACTCAAGGACACACTAGTGGTGGTGTTCCCAGGTCTTACTCAAGGGCTCACTAGTAGTGGTGTTCCCAGGTCTTACTCAAGGGCTCACTAGTGGTGGTGTTCCCAGGTCTTACTCAAGGACACACTAGTGGTGGTGTTCCCTGGTCTTACTCAAGGGCTCACTAGTGGTGGTGTTCCCTGGTCTTACTCAAGGGCACACTAGTAGTGGTGTTCCCAGGTCTTACTCAAGGGCACACTAGTGGTGGTGTTCCCAGGTCTTACTCAAGGGCTCACTAGTGGTGGTGTTCCCATGTCTTACTCAAGGGCACACTAGTGGTGGTGTTCCCAGGTCTTACTCAAGGGCACACTAGTGGAGGTGTTCCCAGGTCTTACTCAAGAGCACACTAGTGGTGGTGTTCCCAGGTCTTACTCAAGGGCACACTAGTGGTGGTGTTCCCAGGTCTTACTCAAGGGCACACTAGTGGAGGTGTTCCCAGGTCTTACTCAAGGGCACACTAGTGGTGGTGTTCCCAGGTCTTACTCAAGGGCACACTAGTGGAGGTGTTCCCAGGTGGGATTTGAACTCCTGACCTTCTGATCACCAGTCCAACTCCCTATTTATGAGGCCACCACTAGCCCACTACCCCAAATTCCTCTTCCTGTAACAGGAACGCCATGTGTCAACAGTTACCTCTAAAACAGAGTCTGCACGCATGTTTACTTTTCCTCCCTTCTCAATTGTAGTCGTCAATCAGAGGGAGAAATAACTTCAAAGTGGTCAAAAATATGTTTATGAAATAACAAAATTGCTGTTTGTTATTGCAGTATGGTAATAGAAGAGTGAAGCTTTCATGTTTTCATCTTTTGACTCTACACGCATTCGAAGTTTGGATTTGAAATCCAACAGTTACTGTGAGGATAATGAGAGATTCTCAACTTTTATTTGAAGCCATTTTTGTGTATATAAACCCTCTATTTCAGGGGACATCAAAGTGATGGGACAATTGGCTTGACAGGTGTGTTACGGCACATAATTGTGCAGGCGTAAGAAAGATGTCAATGTCTAGTATTGATTCTAGGCTTTGCGATTGCCTTTGGAGTCTGCTATTGGTGTCTGTCAACATGAGGACCAAATCAGTGTCAAGGAAGCCTTTATTAGGCTGAAATCATAAACATAGCCAAACCTTAGGCTTATTAAAATCAACAGTTTGAAACATCATTGAAAAAAAACAAAAACAAAAAACATTTGCCAACACTTGCCGTGACCTCAGGAAATAAACAGGCTGGCAAACTTCTACACTGGGTACTTCTACACTGATAGAAATGCTCACCGTGCTCCAAAGCCGGAAACGCACCCCAGCCTGTTTGTGGGCCTTGGACCCAGCACAACACTGACCTGGCACCACACCTAGCTAGCTAGCTACGCTGATACTAGCTAGACCTAGCTAGCATGGCGCTAACAAAGCTTAGGTTGCTTAGGGTTCGATGCCTGCTGGGACCATATATACTGAAAACTGTATGCAAGCACAATGTAAACATATACATCGTCACCTTCTTCAAATAATGGCTTAAGTCACTTTTGAGGAAAATTACGTTTTGCCTAAATATCATATATTCTAGATTTGGTTCAGTTTATTCTGCTTTTCCTCAAAACTTGAAAATATTACATTATTTTAAGAAGGTGACGGATATATACACACACCATTTAGTTGACACTTTTATCCAAAGCGACTTACATTGTGCGTGCATACATTTTTCTCTATATATATGGTCCCAGCAGGAATCGATGTATATAGATATAGATATAGATATAGACATATATCTATATATGGTCCCAGCAGGAATCGATGTATATAGATATATATATATATGGTCCCAGCAGGAATCGATGTATATATATACATGGTCGATGCATACCTCCACATGGCAGGGGGACCAGTCGCCCAGCTCCCAGCTGTAGCAGGGTGTGATGGGGCAGGGCTTGGTCTGGGACAGCAGCAGGGGACAGGGCCGCCCCTCCTCATGGGCCTGCTGGAGGACGCTCCGCGAGCGCACCGTCTGACCTGCAGGGGGCGCACCAACACACGCATCCATCAGAAGAAGAAGATGAAGAAGAAGAAGAAGGAGAAGAAGGAGAAGGAGAAGAAGGAGAAGAAGAAGAAGGAGAAGAAGAAGAAGAAGAAGAAGGAGAAGAAGAAGGAGAAGGAGAAGAAGGAGAAGAAGGAGAAGGAGAAGGAGGAGAAGAAGAAGAAGGAGAGGGAGAAGAAGAAGGAGAAGGAGAAGAAGAAGGAGAAGAAGGAGAAGAAGAAGGAGAAGGAGAAGAAGAAGAAGAAGGAGAAGAAGAAGAAGAAGGAGAAGAAGGAGAAGAAGAAGAAGGAGAAGGAGAAGAAGGAGAAGAAGAAGAAGAAGGAGAAGAAGAAGAAGAAGGAGAAGAAGGAGAAGAAGAAGAAGAAGGAGAAGGAGAAGAAGAAGAAGAAGGAGAAGAAGAAGGAGAAGAAGATGAAGAAGAAGAAGAAGAAGGAGAAGAAGAAGAAGAAGAAGGAGAAGAAGGAGAAGAAGAAGAAGAAGAAGAAGAAGGAGAAGAAGAAGAAGAAGAAGGAGAAGAAGAAGAAGAAGAAGAAGAAGAAGAAGAAGAAGAAGAAGAAGAAGAAGAAGTTCAACGTTTGTCATTGCAGAGTACAACCAAATGTATTTTATGCTCTAGGCCAGGGGTCAGAGCCATAGAAGGCGACCCTGGAGGAATTAGGGGTTCAGTACCACGCTCAAGGACACGTCGACACGTGGCCAGCCGGGGTTCGAACCGCCGCGAGCTGCCGACCTCGCGATCATTAGACGCCGGCTCTACTAGTCATGTATTGTCACTTTTTAAATGCCCTGAATTATGCCCTATTGCCTTATTGTCTGCTAATTGTCTGGATACTGCTAATTGTATGCTGTCTAATTTGTCAAATGTTAATTATGGTGCAATGTCAGGAACTGAAGCCTAAGAATTTTACTCTCTTACACTTGTGTAATGTGACGTAGCAATGAAATGTGTACCAACCTTACAGCGGAATTCTACAGACAAAAATCATATTTCTTGTCACTTTAAGCATATAGTACAAACCTCATAGATATCCTCACAGCAAGCTTAAATCTACTTCCTGGATTAGTCTCATACTGAGGCTTTTGAAACTAGAATATCTATGAGGTTTGTATGATATACATATACTGTATAAATATATATATATATATATATATATATATATGTATGTGATGATCTGTTGGGACCATTACAATGGTGGCCTGTCAAGTTTAGCATCAAAATGAGAAATTATGTTTTAATTCATGATAGTCAGTAATAACAGCAACCCCCAAAAGGTATTCCTGTTGTGAGTGTGACTGTATGTGCCACTGTTACTAGCACTGTAGTGACACTGTACTAGAAATGACACGGCTGCCATTTCATAGACTGAGCACAACAATGTCAAGTGTGCCGCCACAACCTGACGTGAGTGGTTGTGTACATGACACTGAGAGGCAATTCTCTGTCAATCCCTTCCCTGCTGTCAGGCATCTCACTCTCAGGAAACAGAGGAGTTATTGTAACAGCTCAATCTCATCTCCTCGTCAACATGTCAGCACCAGACCAAGTGGGCTGGGTCAAGTGAGCAATTACTGTAGTATTGTGAAGATAGTAAACAACAACAACAACAACAACAACAACATCTACCGCCTACAACAGCCGCCTACATCTCGGATCTCATTCACCCTTACTCATCCACCCGGTAACTAAGGTCCTGCGACCAGGAGCTCCTGGTCGTGCCTAGGACCAGACTTAGAACAAAAGGGGACAGAGCGTTTGAGGTGACGGCACCAAAGCTTTGGAACGCCCTCCCCCTTGACCTGAGAGCCGCTCCATCAGAACAAACTTTTAAGCAGCAACTTAAGACACATCTGTTTAGACAGGCCGGCAGTCAATTTTAGCCTTCTTATTGTTCCTGTTTATGTTCTGTTTATGTTGTCTCCTTTCTGTTTTTAATCATTGATGTTTCGAATTTGCACTTTTTTATTTTTTATTTATTTTATATGTAAAGCACCCTGTGCATCCGTGCTGGGAAGGGTGCTATATAAATAAAGTTTTACTTACTTACAACAACGAAACCGCAAAAGGGAGCAAATCCACCAACCAAAGGGGAGTGTATTCATGTGTGTGAATGTACACATGTTTGCATGTGTGGGTTTGTGTGTGTGTGCGTGTGTGTGTGTGTGTATGTGTGTTTGTGTGTGTGTGTGCGTGTGTGTGTGTGTGTGTGTGTAGGTGTGTGTGTGCGTGTGTGCTTGCATGTGTGGGTTTGTGCGTGTGTTTGTATGCGTGTGTTTGAGTGTGTGTGTGTGTGTGTGTGTGTGTGTGTCTATAGCTTAGCTCTGACGTCTGGGAGATGTCAAAACTAAAGAGGGGGGGCTTGTCAGATGTTGTAAACGTTCACTCTACTCCGTCGCAAAATAACAGGCCTCTGAAACCCGTCTCCCCCTGGTACGCTGACAAAACATCTTAGTCACATCTGACACCGATATAGGGATCACTCAACGTGGCTGACAGACAACTTCTGAAGTGTGTGTGTGTGTGTGTGTGTGTGTACTCATTTATTTTTGGTGCAGTGCCTCTGTATCCCCGATGAGCAGCTTGCCTACTAGTGAGCCTTGGAGGGTGTGTGGCGAACTGCGCGGTAGAGATAGGGAGCCAACGACAAATTAAAATTAATGAAGAACGCTGACTGTGTCTAATTACCTGAATAACAAGCCCATCTCCTTGGGAGGGCTGACTAGAGACCTGGGAGACCAGACGCAGCCAGGTTAAATAAGAAGATATTGTATATTGCATGACATAATAACATTGCTCCATCAACGTGATGGAGCAAGCGGTCTTTGGGGGGCGATAGGATGAATATTTTACCTGTAATGCTTAATAATTTAATATAATTTAAAGTGAGTTTTAGTTCAGTAATTACCCTGGAATCCCAATATGATATGATTCATAGTGTCACATTTATAATTAAATGCATCATTCCTGTGCTGCATTATAATGAAGAAAGGGACACGTTAGCGTATCCATAACCGGAGGATAAGCAAAAACAGATTACTCATAAATAATGTAATGTTTTTTTTTTACATGTATTCATGTATACATAATAGTGCATTGTGGGACCAAATCTGTGTCCATACTCGTAATAATAATAATACTTAGATTTATATAGTGCCTTTCTCAAACCCTAGGACGCTTATTTGTCATGTGGAGATTTCCTTTGGGAGAAGTGTACATACATGAAGTGTGTCATACATAAAGTGTGTCATACATAAAGTGTGTCATACATGAAGTGTGTCATACATAAAGTGTGTCATACATAAAGTGTGTCATACATGAAGTGTGTCATACATAAAGTGTGTCATACATAAAGTGTGTCATAGATAAAGTGAATATTTGTCACTGTTAACTGGAATCCTTAGGATGGCCTGATTCAGACAGCATCCTACTGAAGTTGACATTTAAAATGGTTAGGTAAGGGTTAAGGTTAGGGTTAGGTAATGGTTAATGTTAGGGTTAGGTAAGGGTTAAGGTTAGGTAAGGGTTAATGTTATGGTTAGGTAAGGGTTATGGTTAGGTAAGGGTTAAAGTTAAGGTAAGGGTTAAAGTTATGGTTGGTTAAGGTTAGGTTATGGTTAGGTTAATGTTACGGTTATGCTTAGGTAAGAGTTAATGTTAGGGTTAGGTAAGGGTTGATGTTAGGGTTAGGTAAGGGTTAATGTTAGGGTTATGGTTAGGTAAGGGTTAAAGGTAGGGTTAGGTAAGGGTTAAAAGTAGGGTTAGGTAAGGGTTAAAGATAGGGTTAGGTGAGGGTTAAGGTTATGGTTAGGTAAGGGTTATGGTTAGGTAAGGGTTAAAGATAGGGTTAGGTGAGGGTTAAGGTTAGGGTTAGGTAAGGGTTATGGTTAGGTAAGGGTTAAAGATAGGGTTAGGTAAGGGTTAAGGTTAGAGTTAAGGTTAGGGTTAGGTAAGGGTTATGGTTAGGTAAGGGTTAAAGATAGGGTTAGGTAAGGGTTAAGGTTAGGGTTAGATAAGGGTTATGGTTAGGTAAGGGTTAAATATAGGGTTAGGTAAGGGTTAAAAGTAGGTTAGGTAAGGGTTAAAGGTAGGGTTAGGTAAGGGTTTCAGTTAAGATTTGGTTCAGTGTTAGGGTCAGGGTTAGAGTAAGGTTTAAAGTTTGGGTTAGTGTTAAGGTCAGGGTTGGAGTAAGGGTTTAAGTTTGGGTTAGTGTTAAGGCAAGGGTTAAGGTTTGAGTTAGGGTAGGGTCAGTGTTAGAGTCAGGGTCAGGGTAAGGGTCAGGGTCAGGGTCAGGGTAAGGGTTCGGGTCAGGGTCAGGGTTAAGGGGTTCTATGTACCTTGGTTGCCACAGGTGTGTGAGCACTCCGCCCAGGGCGACCACTCAGAGAGGACACAGCTGATTGGACAGTCCACCACACAGCTTCCTGACAACCTCCACCTCTTCACCAATCCAAGCTGGGGACGCAGGTAAACCAACCGGCGAAAAGGATGGAAAGAAAGCAGAGTGCTATCATCAATCACAAACAAAAACAAACAGAAACGACAGGTGCTATTTGCTATCATAAGACAGTGATCTCTTAAAACGAATCTCTCGAATTCATCGTAAGAGAGCAGCATCATATCAATGACTGCAGATACAAAAGTCGATACAAAACGTGTTCGTTTCAACTTTGTCCCAATTGGGAGTTTTTATATCAAGTCGGATTTCTGTCAGATTTGAGGCCCCAGGGGTTTCTCCATGCACCTGAACAGCTGACCTCCAGCTGTGAACAGTTGACCATCAGCTGTGGGTGAATGGCTGACCTCCAGCTGTGAACAGCTGACCTCCAACTATGAATGAATGGCTGACCTCCAACTATGAATGAATGGCTGACCTCCAGCTGTGAATGACTGGCTGACCACCAGCTGTGATATACCACAGCTTCGAGTTCCATAACGCTTTTATACAACGGTTACCACATTTATCTATCAATATTTCTCAGAAGAAAGAGAAGACAAACTTTTGATTTGTGTATTTTAATGGAACTATGTTTTATTGTAATTGTATTCTTGTGTAAGCGTCCTTGGGTTTTTGAAAGGCGCTCTGAAGTTGTTTATCGGTTGCTAAGAAACGGTAATAATAATATGGTAATTAACTTTGATAACGGTAATAATAATATACAAACACAGAGTAATATGAAAAGATGTGTCAACATTCCATTTAGCCGTATGTCATTTAGCCGTATGTCATGGATATAGACATAGAGACAATGGACCGGATCTATCCGTTGTATAAGGAAACAATTTACCATGAGAGGAAGGGGGTTGTGGACTCATTTACCACTGGTACAGGGTTGTGGCACGAGGCAAAGCCGAGTAGGAAAACCCTGTACAGTGGTAAATGCAGTGGTGGGCCGTCAGGGCCAGCAAGGCCTTCTCTGCTGGCCTAAACATCATCAGAATATACATTTTATTTTAATATATTTTTTCCACAAATATGTATTAATGATTCCCCATAGCCTATTCTCTTCATTTAATAGCTTTCCTCTTGGTTGCGCTGCTTCCAGTCTCCGATTGAGATTTGGAGGGCTGGCCTTTATGTTAGAGCTTTTATCCAATCAAAATGTGTTGCCAGGGGGCTCCAAAATCTGCCCGCCTGCACAATAAACCGTGCCGCGAATACGACCTGTAACTTAACGTTGAACGAGAAAACCTGTGGCGTACCCAGTGGAAACCTACGTAGATTTCGAGTTGGCGAGCAATAGCAACAACGGCGCCTGCTGTAAGGCTCAATGATGTCAGCACCCAGCACGTCTTTTGATTGGATACGCACTATTGAGATGCGTAACTATGCCGGTAGATGTGGGACTTTTGAACACCTTTGGGGACACCCGAGTGGATTTACAGCTCAACGAACAAGTGCGCAGGGAAACGGAGCTCCACAACGAAAGGGTGAGCAAAAATAGGGACATACTGAAAAGACTGATCGATTGTGTCCTGTTTTGGGGTAAACAATAACTTTCATTTAGGGGACACGATGAAAGCGCCGAGTCCACAAACAGAGGAAACTACGTTGAGCTTCTTTCTTTTCTTGCGGAAAACAACCCAGATTTACATTACCACCTGTCCACAAACAAAGTGTTTACTGGGACGTCAGGCAAAATACAAAACTACCTGATTTTTGCTATTGCTGAAGTGATGGGAGAAGAGATCAAAATGGAGATTAAAAAGGCACCCTTTGTCGCTATTATGGTGGACGAGACGACAGACGTGGGTAATGTAGCGATCTTAAAGATGTTAGTTTAACACTCTTCATTGTAAATGCGGATTTATTGATTAAAAATGCTTCGGAAATATTAATATAACTCTGTTGTACTTGTCTGACTATGTTAAGGTGATGCAACGCCCGGTTATACAGGTGTATCATCACCATATCAGGTGTAGTGCTGAGGCACAAATATGTACATTTCAAGCCTGCAAACTGCGACACTTTAAATGAATGTGCAATAACACTATGTGCAATATGACAACCCTAGTCGTCTATCTGTACAGTATAGTATAGTGGATAGTGTACATTATTTATGTAAACCAGCTCCTTCCCTTCTTGTCTTTTTTAGTATTTTTTTTCTTTCCTAGCACCAGGGGAGCCACCCCTCCCAAATTTCGTTGTTTGGTACCTGTACTATAGCAATGACAATAAAGACCATTCATTCATTCATACTGTGTTTCTGTCTAGTTTCTAGAGCCATGGCGTCATAACGATGGTATTAAGAGGTAGAATAATTCAGGTAGGAATGTGTCGGACATCACTGAAGGCCTAGGTGTGAAATGCACCGCCCACCACTGGGTAAATGAGTCCACAACCCCCGCCCTCGAATGGTAAAACAGCCACCACATAATATAAAAATTAAATACACAGTTGTAACATTAAATTCATGTATTTACAATCATTAATCGTTTCAGAATACCTTCCGCCACAGAATATAGTCCCATAAACAAGATCAACGATTGCATTGACAGCACAGGTGTTCTTAATCAGATTGATTGGGAGGCATTGATACTGGAAATGCGGTCTGAACTGTGGGTTGTTGGGATATTTACCACTGTTGCTAGCCAATCAGAATCCAGTATCCAAACATGCTGTTGTATAAAGGGGGTTTACCTCCTCACACACGCGCTGGTCCAGGACCTTCCCGTCGCTGCGGACGCAGTCCAGGAGCCGCGCCCGGGACCCGGGGCCGCACACGGCGTTCTCACTCAGCTGGCAGGTGCTCCAGTCTAGCACACACACAGGTGTACACACACACACACACACACACACACACACACACACACACACATACACACACAGATATACACACACAGATGTACACACACACACACACACACACGCACAGGTGTACACATACACACACACACAGATATACACACACATATGTACACAGATGTACACACACACACGCACAGATGTACACACACACACACACGCACACACACACGCACACACACACACACACACACACACACACACAGATGCACGCATACACACACACACACACACACACACACACACAGGTGTACACACACACATGCACGCACGCATACAAGCAGGCATACACACACACACACACACCCCTTGATTGATAAGTGTTCCACAGACCACATCAGCCCCTGAGTACAGCCATTGGACCTGCGTATGTGTGTCCGGTCCTTCCTTTCCCTGCGTGCATGTGTGTGCATGTGCGTGTGCGTGTGTGCGTGTGTGTATGTGTTCCATATTCTTACCATTTTTATTTCTATTTTTATTCTTTTCTTACCATCCTTCTTTTTCTGTATTTCTTTTAATGCTATATGTAAAGCACTTTGAATTGCCCCTGTTGTATGAAATGTGCTATACAAATAAACGTGCCTTGCCTTGCCTAGGAGTGTCTACCTGAGGTGTAGTAGTAGTAGAGTACCTGAGGTGTTGTAGTAGTAGGAGTAGCAGGTGGAGTTGGGGAGGCAGGCCTCAGTCTGGGTGTGGTCTGGACAGGAGGCCTGGGGGGCCGGGGGGGCCGGGAGGCGGAGGACGTGTCTGGTCCTGTTCCTGGTCACGGCCTGGTCACATGGCTACGTGACACGCACACGCACACACACACACACACACACACGCACACGCACACGGCACAGGGTTAATTGTGGAGAACATCCAGACTGAGGGAGCCCTCATCGACGATGGAGGTTTGCTGATGAGCTGCTGTGTGTGTGTGTGTGTGTGTGTGTGGGTGTGTGGGTGTTTGTTGGTTGATTTCAGCTCTACTGATCATTAGTAAACATACAGTAACATTCACTCAGATTCACTAAAATGTTTCTCTGCCTGGGCCGGGACGATTGTTATCTATAATTGGAACTAATTAACGAGCCCCGATCCCTGAGTGGATAACGTTTGTGTTGTGCACACACACGGGCATAAACAGCCACAACGTTCGCAGAATAACACCAAAACTGTTTTTGTTTTTTTAAAACTGACAACGTGTGAGGAAAAAACACTAATTGGGAGGGAGGTAGGGGGGGGGGAACAAATGAGAACATGAGAACAGAGGTTGTCGTGTCGCTCGGCGCCCGAATCCGGATGATGTTTCCCATTACCTGAGGGTGGAGCGCGGCGTGTTTGTATCTCAACCGGAGGGGAACCGTATCCCAGGGTAACTTTAGTGTGAGGATGGATTTTCATTACAGTGACAAACAGCACACGGTGATTACAGCTTCATCGGTAGTCAGATTATGTGACTCCGCTGCGCAGTGTTTTTCCCACCGCGACAAAAGGGTTCTTCAAAGGGCGCCCCCTACAGGGACAAATGAACAACCCTTTTTTTCTAAGAGGGTACACAGGCGGCTGCTCCACTTGGTTGGGGATGAGGCGAGTCCCCGCATCCCCACCCACCCCCCTATCACCCCCACCCCCCTATCACTCCCACCCCCCTATCACCCCCACCCCCCTATCACCCCCACCCCCCTATCACTCCCACAACCACCCCCCCACATCCCACCCATCCCCCCCAGCCCCCACCACCCACCCACCTATCACCCCCACAACCACCCCCCCACATCCCCACCCACCCCCCTATCACCGTGACATGCAGGGCAGCAGCTTACCAGAGGACAGGCGCTCCAGGGGCCCCAGGGGGACATCACACAGGCGTCAGGGCACGGCAGGAAGCAGGTCTGGGCTCCGACCGGCGTCTCTTCCTGGTCACACAGACCGTCGTCCACGGCGACCCCCTGGCCCTCCTCCCCCCGCCCCACACACCTGTCCACACAGCCCACAGGGAGAGCAAAGTCAGTTGTTTTTCTGTTCTGTCTGTCTGACTGTCTGTCTGTCCTTGAAATGAAAGCGTCCTTGGGTTTGAGAAAGGCGTTATATAAATCTAAGATATTATTATTATTATTATTATTATTATTATTTGCACAGTTTTCAAAAAATATATAATTTCATTTTTATTTACATTTTTCCCATATACAAAAACACAATGAAGCAAAGGAAAAATACATTAAAAAATGTGAAATAAAAAATAAAATAAAATGAAAAAATTAATAAAAACAGCATATGGGTTCTTTCATTAATTTACATCGCAACTCTTTTATTTTTCCAATTCAAACCTCAAGGTTAGTGGTGTCAACTCTCTCCCCACCTGTACCGCACATTTTTTTTTAAAAGGTTATTTTTTGAGTTGGGCCACTTTTCATGTTTTTCAACTTTATTGGTTACTGGAGAGAGACAGTGGAGAGAGACAGGAAAAGTAAGGAGGAGAGGGTATGTCGGATTCTAACCCATTTGACATTTTTGACATTTAGCAGACGCCTTTATCCGAAGCGACTTGCGACAAATACATTCCACTAAGTAAGTGAATCATCTTTCCACCGGTCATAGCAGGGAAAAGTCATCTATGCTCGGGCCTGGGGCCATTGGAAGTCGTCGTGATAGAAGAAGGAGGAATTTGGGAGACACTGTACAGGGGGGGGGGGGGGGGGGGGGTAGAGGGTAAGTAGATGTCTCAGGAGGGACAGTTACGCTGTCGCCTGAAGATATGAAGGTCTTCGGTCTACGGCGGTGGGAGATAGGGAATGACTGCAGTCCTGACAGCCGAGGGAAGCGGGGTTGCCAGTGTAGCGACGTGACCGGGTAGCGCGACTGCCGCATGGGCAAATATGTGCACTGTAGGCCATGGTGCTGGACCACTGCACCACCCCCAGGCAACAAGCACAGCTTTAAAACTGCTTTGTACTGCTGCTATCTGATCTCCTGCCACGGTCAACGTCCAACGTGTCCAATATTCTCTAAGCCCCCAAAATGGCAATAAGCCTGTACTTCACTTGACCTCCGAGTTTCCAGCCAAACACTCAGAGTCAATACGAGTCAAGCTGAA
>NC_137677.1:34918221-34930721 GCF_963989245.1 Nansenia antarctica | reverse complement strand
CTCCCTCTACCCTCCCTCCCTTTCTCTCTCTCTCTCCCTCCCTCCCCTCCCTCCCTCTCTCTAACCTCCCTCCTTTCCTCCCTCCCTCCCTCCCTCAACCTCTCAGTCTCGCAGCTAAACAGGCCCAGACTCGTCGCTGCTTAATGCGTCCGCATGGCCATCTCCCTTCCGATACGACGCCTTTTATTCACGACACAACATCGGTGAGTGAAATGGCCACAACGTCTGAGGGGTGGGGGTGGGGGGGGGGGGGGTGGTGGAAGAGAACAGCCATACTTCAGGTGGTGAATACTGCCAACCCAAGCACTGGAGCAATCTGACGGCACCGCGAGAGTCAGCAACAGATGCTCACACCTCCTCCATCAAGATGACAAGCAAGCAAGAGAGAACTGCGTGAATCAATTCCTCTCCTGACTTGGGTGTGTGTGTGTCTACCAACTACCCAACAACTGCTCATAAACAACATTAAAGGGACGTTCCGCCGTTTTAACCTCGTTTTTTGCGAGGTTATGTACCGTATCGACAGAGGAGGAAACGAACGCGATTCTACATCCTACATCCTGTTGTTGTCAACAAAAACAAAAGATTAGAGGAAGGGTCGTAAGGAAATGATGCCTTGTGATGTGGTGTTTATGTCGATGATGAATCTCTCCCCTTCCACTCTCCGCTCTC
Source organism: Nansenia antarctica (assembly GCF_963989245.1). Taxonomy (NCBI): domain Eukaryota; kingdom Metazoa; phylum Chordata; class Actinopteri; order Argentiniformes; family Microstomatidae; genus Nansenia; species Nansenia antarctica. The sequence continues at coordinate 34,930,049 of NC_137677.1, read as the reverse complement.
TTTCTCTTTCTGCTCACTTGTAAATTCAAGTGTATTTTTCTTGGCTGGTGTTGTGAAGGGCGGGCGGGCGGGCGGATGGAGGGGGGGAGATATAATAATAATAAGCTCAGGGTCAGCTCCTCTGAGCGCTCTCTCAAAAGGTTTACAGACTATTCGCAAGATAATGAAGTCTCACAATCCCCCTCCGAATGTCAGGCCGGGGGCCACACCATGAAGACTGCAGACACAGGGATCCTCACACAGCCGAGCTGCTCGGATCAAAACAAGCAGGGCCTCCGCGCCGCGACGTACGCGCTCGTCACACGCTGCGCGCAGGGCACCAAGTGCCTGAGAGAGGGGGGGGGGGCACCAAAACAGCCTTAATGATCATCATAATAATCATCTTAATGATGAATTATTTCAATTCAAGACGAACCGGCGATGAACCACAATAGGCAGCATTAGACTGTTATTTGACCACCATTAGCGAGCTAGCTCTATCCATTTAGTGCTAGCTCCCCCCCCCACCACCACCACCACCACCACCCTCCCAAACCCCCGCCCCCCCCCCAACCCCACCCCCGCTCATGGCATCCAAATAGGCCAGTGTAGGCCCTGTGTAGCGAAATAAACTATTGTTTTTTTCCTGCACATCTAAAAGGCGGGAAAGTAGGGAGGACATTAGAGGATAGGTGTGACTTTGTGAGGGGACCTGGCGCATGCAATCTGTTTCATTATCTACAGCAGAGCACAACATAGAGAATGAGTAGCACTGACCTGAGCCTGAGTGGATGGTCCGCATAAGCAGTGCATGACAAAGCAAAAAGAGGGGGAGAGAGAGAGAAAGAGAACAATTATAATAGCCATTAGTGTTCTGTTTTTTTTCTTTTTTTACTCCCCCCACCATCCACAGTACAATTATGTACTTTTCTAGTTTTTTCTAGTTTAAAAAAAAGTTTTTACTTTTGTATTTCTCCTATTTTGAGCTTTTATTAATGAGGGAGGGGGAGAGAGAGAACATGATTAATAAGCGCCTCGTGGTGCTGGACATTTTGTGTTTTTTCTTTCCGCCTAAATGATTCATGGTGATTCAGAGTGAAACTAATGTTGTTGGCTGCAACATCTGTGCTGTTCCAAGCCAGACCTGGAAACCGAGGGCTGCCTGCCCTGAGACTATAATCCATCCAGAGATGTGGGCAGAGGAAAGCGGGTCTGTGAGCATATGTTACGCGAGGGCTCGACTTGTACGTTCTGTATCTGAAAGCGCGGCGCCGTTGCTGCAGGTGGTATCACAGTGATCTATGCTCCCCGCTGCCGCCGACTGTTGATGATGAGAAAACAACGGGATTTACTTAAGTGAAGAAAACTTTACACAAAGTACTGCTACGGAACTAAGTACTGCTACGGAACTAAGTACTGCTACGGAACTAAGTACTGCTACGGAACTTTGTACTGCTACGGAACTTTGTACTGCTACGGAACTTTGTACTGCTACGGAACTTTGTACTGCTACGGAACTTTGTACTGCTACGGAACTAAGTACTGCTACGGAAGTTTGTGGACTGCCGTTACAAACAACACCGAGTCTCACATACACACACTCATCAACGTGACACCAACACACACACACACGCACAGACACACACACTCACACATTCCCCCACGCATGTCCACACACACACGTACACACACACATACACATCCATACACACACACACACACACATTCCCCACGCATGTGCACACACACACATACACACACACACATACACATCCACACACACACACACACACACACACACACACACACACTCATCAACGTGACACCGGCACACACACGCACAGACACACACACGCACACATTCCCCCACGCATGTGCACACACACACGTACACACACACACACATCCACATCCACACACATACAGATACAGACCCACACCCCTCCCCCCCACACACACACATGCGCACGCACGCCCACACACGCCCACACACATCCGCATCCACCCACACGCCCACACGCCCACACGGCTCCTCTGAAGGATAGTTATTCATTGGAAACGGAGACACAGGGACGGTGGACGCCTCACAGGCGAGTCTGCTCTCCATAAATCTGCTGGGCTGTCACACTGTGACTCAAACTTCAAACAGATCGGTCCATTACTGTCGCCGGGCCTCTGAATGCGACGAAAACAATGGTTGTGCAAGGCAACTTAGGGAGATAGATGTCCCCGTGTGATGATCTGGTGTGATACACTCATAAGGCGATGCGCGCGGGCATCTGAAGAAGAATAAACTTGGAGCAGGAACAGAACGGGGGTGGGGGGTGGGCGTTAAATGTCAGTCTGTCTAAACCAGACAGGTAGAGATGTAAATCACAAACATGTACGAAAGGTATTCCTATACATTTCCATGACGGTTTATGAATATTGTGACGGTATCAGTTAGTGCTGTCATTTTAAGCAAGGAGACAGGTTGTTTTGTCACCTGAATGCAGTTTCTCATTCTGTTAACACTAGAACAGCCGTGCCTTTTTTTTACCTACTTTTTTACCTACGCCTCAGGGGTCAAATGACCATAGTCTTTACAATGGAAAGCTGCTATTTACACACAATGACCACTAGTTGGCCGCCTTGTAAATGAGCCTGCCTCCTACACAGAAAAACTGCAAAATAGCTTTATACTAGCTTATCCTGGTGTGATTTTGAAAATGTAAAGATACTGGGTGGTAGAACGCACATATCTAGGAAAAGTAATGAAAGGAGGGTCCTGAAATTTGATCGAGTGCAAAGATATAAAAACTGTTTTACTCACAGGGTCAAATGACCCCTCCCACGGCTGTTCTAGTGTTAACGACCCCACCCACGGCTGTTCTAGTGTTAACGACCCCACCCACGGCTGTTCTAGTGTTAATGACCCCACCCACGGCTGTTCTAGTGTTAATGACCCCACCCACGGCTGTTCTAGTGTTAATGACCCCACCCACGGCTGTTCTAGTGTTAATGACCCCACCCACGGCTGTTCTAGTGTTAACGACCCCACCCACGGCTGTTCTAGTCTTAATGACCCCACCCACGGCTGTTCTAGTGTTAATGCCCCCACCCACGGCTGTTCTAGTGTTAATGACCCCACCCACGGCTGTTCTAGTGTTAATGACCCCGTCCACGGCTGTTCTAGTGTTAAGCAACAACGTTTCACCGACGGCTACCGCGTCATTCCAACATTCCAACGCGTTGCCGTAGTAACGTAAGCGACGCTACATAACCTCCATCTACAACATTTGTTTGTTTTCTTTATTTCATATTTGGATGATATTCTGTCTGGAGACCAACTGCCGTTAGCCCAGCGGTCTGCTACGGGAGAACCCCTGGTCTGCTGTTACTCACAAATACTACGTGGGAGTGCAACTAAGCAGTAGTAGACATGTAGATTGTGTAGCGTTTAAGGACATATTGTTCAGCATGGAGCCCAAATAAACAAATTAAATGAATTAATCTCATGAACTTTGTATAATAACAAGCTAAAACTCCCCCCCCCCCCGCCCCCACCCCCGCTTCATTGACCTGACATATGAGAGCAACGAGTAGACTGTCTGAAGAGTGCAATGTTTCTCTGGCTTAATGGATGAATGACATTTCTAAGTGCCCATGACCTTTTTTTCCTCTAAGGGAGGGATTCTGGGTGATATCTGATGAAGAGAAGAACATTTATTAGCCTATATTTTTTTATTTTATTTTTTTACATTTCTACTCCATCCGCTATGTTATTGTAATTAGCTGCTAAAGGCTACGGCTAACCTTTGGAACCGGACTAACTGCTCTAGGCCGCCCGGGCCGCCATGGAGGACTTGGAGGACCGGGCTGGAGAGCCTCCAAGAGCCCAGCGCATCCAGGCTACGCAGGCACGCCGCCGAGGGGACCATCTGAACCATATGCAGATTCACTCTGAGTCTGTGATGCGAGAGAGAGAGACACCGTGGCGCCTCGGCCGGCCTTGGAGCGTGAAAATAACACATGCAACCGTTACCTCACGGTAGTCACACCTCGGTCAGGTATCACCACGACGACTGGAGGCGCCAGCTCAGGTTCAGAGTCAGACCATCCAGAGAGAAGTCAGGAAGTAAACGGACTGCACTTATAGCGCCTTTTTTGCTGCTCCAAAGCGCTTTACAACGGCCTCTCATTCACCCATTCACACACACATTCACAAACACATTCACAAACACATTCACACACCAATGGCGGCAAACTGCCATGCAAGGCGTTGGCCCGCTCACTGGGAGGAATTTGGGGTTCAGTGTCTTGCCCAAGGACACTTCGACATGTGGCCAGACGGGGCTCGAACCACCGATCTGCATATATTGCCTTGATTTAAGATGTTACTTAGATTTACTTTTATATGATATTATGATATGTGACACATTCTAATGCTTAGGTCCTCATGTCGGGATCTGATGTAATGATCAGACTTTTCTTTCGAAAGATGTGAAGACATTTCCACGTTGTTGAAAATCAACGAGTGTTTCAAAAGAGAAGTCCGAACATTTTGATTGGTTGCCGACATGCGGACCAAATGATCAGACTGTGTCACATTATCTGCACGTTTCACTAAAACCATGTGCATGCAGTACAGCACTAGGCTAGAGAGAACATAGTATTTTATTCGTTTTTTTTATAGAAAACTATTCGCTTGTTAAGTCTGAGGTCACGTGTGACGTTTAGCAATTTCCGGGTCCAAATAAAAAATTCCCTGCACCAGAGTACCAGTGTACTAAAGCGGTAGAATGACAGTTCAATTGTTTTTTAGACTGATCTATTCATACAACAAGGGACACAGCGTTTTTCCCATATTGTCAGCGTCTTTGAGCCTCGGAAAAGCGCTATACAAATACAATGAATTATTATTATTACTGCTGCATTTCGAAGACAGCGCCTCAGCCAACGTTGGACCCGGAAACACGTCACGACTTAACAACCGAATAGAGAGCAGAGCACAGCTTGTGGAGACATAATCCCCGGTTGTGACACTCTGCAGAAGATCATATATTCTGGAAAAATAGCTCTGCTGGTGATTTGTCGTGCTCATATCTCCAACAAGAACACGCTCCCTCTGAAAACACCCTTCCGTGCAGAACAATAGTACACTACATGGCCAAACGTATGAGCACACCTGGACATCACCCATCACACCCATGTGTGCTTGTTGAACATCTCTTTCCAAAACCATGGGCATTAATATGGAGTTGGGCCCACCTTTGCTGCTATAACAGCCACCACTTTTCAGGGAAGGCTTTCTACTAGATTTTAAAACATGCTTGCGGGGATTTGCTCCCATTCAGCCACAAGAGCATTTCTGAGGTCGGGCACTGATGTTGGGGTGAGAAGGTCTGACTCGCAGTCGGCGTTCCAATTCATCTCAAAGGTGTTTGATGGGGTTGAGGTCAGGGCTCTGTCAAGTTCTCCCAGACCAAACTCTGCAAAGAATGTCATTATGGACCTTGCTTTGAGGATGGGGGCATTGACAGAAAAGAAAAGTACAAAACAGACAGAAAAGCAAGTTATGGCGACCAAGAAGAAAGCAAAAACTGATTATTTTGTGTGGACCGACGATGAAGTTGAGCCATTGTTGCTGTTGACAACCGTTTTGCTTCAATGCGCATGTGTGAACGGCTTGACACTTGACGTCATTGCATCAACACCAGCTCCGTTTAACATAACCACACTGATCCACTCAATCGGATATTTTTTTATTTCTTCACTTTTTTATCCGTTTAGAGAAATCTCAGTTTATGTGAGTGAAAACGCCGTGTTCGTATGGTTGAGAAGCCTAATTGTACAAAAAAATGTGCGTTTAGAAAAATATCCATATACATGTAGTCCGGGCCTAGCCCAAACCATGAAAAACAGCCCCAGACCATAATTGTGTCCACAGGCATTTGGTTTTGTAGTGTACCTTCTAAAAGTGCAGTGCAGTAAACCACTATCTGAAACTGACTGAATTGAACGTCTCTTCCTCTCTGTGGAGCTCCTATTCTGTGTTTTCTGATGACTAATGATGCCTGAATAGCTGAATCAAATACAAACAATAACAAATAACAAATACAGCAGCATCTAACACATCTCTGACTAAGCAAGAGGCTCTGAGATTGGCTGGTTAATGAAGAGTGGGCCTCAGCTCAGCCTGTGGATAAACATCTCTCTCTCTCTCTGTCTCCGAGAGCGTATTGCGGCCAAACAAAGCCATCAATTTGACAGAGAGCATCAACGCGGAACATCTCATTCACCTAGACGCAATTCACTTCCCCTCTCACCAAGCAGGGAAAATAGCAGATCAAAACACGGCGAAACTATAGGCTAAATGAAAAACACATTTGTTGTATTCGGTAAGTAGGCCTGATGGTTCGGGGTGCAGTGAAGTCCGCAGTGAAATCTTGTTAACGGAAATTCACTAGGCGACTGTCATTACCAATAAGTGGTTGAACACTGAACTAATTACTGTGACACACTGACTGACACACACACACACACACACACACACACACACACACACACACACACAGTATTGAGTGAGAGTCAGTGTCCGTCTCCAATACAGCATGCCTACGTGTGCGCTGCTGTTGTTAGTTACATTCAATCATTTCATTTAGTAAAATGCAACCCTCTATCTGGTTTCCTCTTCCTCAAGAGAGAGGTTTAATTAGATAATGGACACATTTCTCACAAGTCTAAAAGTCTATGGATTCAATTGAGTGAGTCATTACGTTACATTTTGGCATTTAGCAGACACCTTTATCCAAAGCGACTTACAACAAATATATTTGTCTAAGTAAGTGAATCGTCAGTCCATCAGTCATCATTTACATTTTTTTTATTTACAGTAGAGAAACTGTACAGGGGAGGCAGTGGGGATGAAGAGGTCTTTGGGATGGACAGGTAAGATGTAGCCTGAACCGTGAAGATTCCAACAGAGATGTTCTTCCGTGAGTGTCAGCAGAAGATAGAATCAAACTTTTTTACTTGCAACAAGGAACGCACAATATATAACAACCATATATTATATTGCCATATTTTTTCCCATTGTTTACTCTACTTATATTAGACTACTTATATTGACATGGCAAAAAGCGGTTTATCTGCGCTTTCATGCTTGTTCTAGTCTGTCTCTCTCGTTTTTTGAGCTTAAGTGGTTGTCAAACATAAACTATAGGTGACAAGTTTGAAGCACTTTGCTCCAGAAAGTTTGTTTACAACTCTAAACAATTTGAAATAGCTTTAGATTTCTGTACCACTGGTTGTAAATGTTAAATGGACTGACTTGTATAGCGCCTTATTCCAAAGCGCTTTACAATGGCTTCTCATTCACCCATTCACACACCGATGGCGGCAAGCTGCCATGCAAGGCGCCGGCCCACTCACTGGGAGCAATTTGCGGTTTCGTGTCTTGCCCAAGGACACCTTTAAACAGTGTAAAAACAGTCCTTCAAACATCCATAACTGTACAGCATGGCATTGCAACAGGCCTACTTGTATTATGCAAATAATTACCAGAAATAAAAACAACATAATTAATACTGTAAATCCATCCTAGAGGGAACAACAGAATGCGTGTGCAGAAGAGTAAACTGTGTAGTGAGTTCATTTGGAAGTTTAGTGCGTCGAGATTTACTGCGCCTGTTAGATTAGAGTAGGCTGGCTGAGTGCGGGCCTCGCAAACCGGCCAATTCTGAATTAAGGCCCATGATGGCGGCCATATGGCAGAGAACACTAGAGGAGGGCAGGAGGATCGCTCCTCCACATGATTGGGCCGACCCAGCTGAGCCCCAGCGCACCAGCAGGGTTGCCAGATGGGATTGACTGTATGGAATTTCCAGCCAAACCACAGTCTAACAAATGTCTGAATCCACCCAAATAACTAATGCACCGCTCTAACGGTAGCAGTGCGTATCCAGCCCAACCACTTTTTTTCTTATTTTTTTCGTCCAGTGTGATCAAAAGAAGCCCGATTGGGCGGGAATCCGGCCCCAATCTGGCAACACTGCGCAGCAGCAGCAGCAGTGGCGGCGGAGGCCCCAAGGCGCCAGAGACGAACGAGCGGGTAAGTACAGCTGAGGCTGGTGGGTGAGGGCTCTCCAGGGAGGACAACACTGTCTGCTGCAACTCACTGAAAGAGTGGACAGTTTAGTTCTGCATTACAGCTGTTCCATCTGCTAGGGAAGCGTTAAAAACCCTGGGAGAAAGAGAAAGGAGAAAACAGAAAGCTTGATGTGATGTTTCCGGCAATTACGGGATGTGTTATTCTAACAAAGACATCAGCACGACAGGACAATTCGGCCAAACCAGAGATTTTTTTGTCTTCTGTGGAAGAAGTCAGGAAATAGCTTTATTTTCCCAGGTTGATTGTGTAATATACAGTACCAAGCGGTACTGTATGTTAATGTGAATGTTTCGTAATATATCATATGTATTTTTCGAAAAAACCATACCAGATGTTCCATGCTGCTTTAAGGGAAATTGCAAGGGGCGACAATAATATTGTACTGAAGGAGGCAATTATGACATAATGACAGCAATAAAAGACGCAGGTAGCGTATACCGTGAGTAAGTAACACTTGCTGGCCTGCAGTTCTCAATAGCCTACATACAGCACAGACTGTGGACGTCACGCCCACACTGAGTTGTGACAGTTCTATCTGACATCTCGACTATAATACGACTATTTCCATAGTTGCAGTCTCTCTCTCTCGCTCTCTCATCCACGGATGCAGGGAGGGAGGGAGGGAGGGAGGGAAGGATGGATGGACGGAGGGTAGCCTGTGTGAGCTGCAGCATAAATCTCGTCTCTGTCAAGCTTTTTTGGCAGTAGTGTGAGGGGAAACATCTGCTTGGGGGAACGAGGTGTCGGGGTGGGGGGGTGGGGGGGGGGGTGGAGGCGGGGTGGCAGTAGTCACTTCTGGAGTACAGGTCACCGAGAATCAAAAGGGAGCAAAAGGGAGGCCAGTCCAGTCATTAGGGGGGTGGTATACACACCCAGAAACATCCTGAGTGACAGCATCTGGCATATCTGTCTTCGACAGTGACTAAAAGAAAGTCGATACAGGAGGCAGTCGTACATCCATACAGAGCAGGAGCAGCCTCACACAACAACACCGCGCAGAAACAGACGTTTACTAGGTTCAACAGGAATAAGCCGTGGGTTATTGTTGTATGGTACGAATGTTCCGGTTGTGCCTCGTGTTCTGTTCCTCGTGTTCTATACCAGCTCAGTGGCCTTGCGGTTAGAGTGTCTCTCCGCTCTGAGATTGGGAGGTCGTGAGTTCGATCCCCGACCTGGAGTCATACCAAAGAACTATACAAATGGTACCCGATGCCTCCCTGCTTGGCACTCAGCATCAAGGGTTGGATTGGGGGGGTAAGATCCTGTGACATACCAGCGTCATGTCCAGGGGGTGTGTGTACTTGTACATCAAGCCGCCTCACGCTACGGAGACAGGAGATAGGCTCCTGCCGGCTAAGGGCTGTTAGGCTCCAGAACCGTCGCTTCTCAAGGCTCCTTACTTTGTGTTCTGTTGTGTTTCTGTCCCTCTACCTATCTCTCCGTCTTTCTCAGGCGTTCGTTCTGCCGATCGGTTTGGTTCAGCAGCACGCCTCACACCTCGTCACCTCCTCCATAGCCAATCAGAGGACGGCCTTGAGTGGCATTTTAACCCCCGCGTCTCGTCCCTTCACGAGATCCTTTTGTTCCTCTCTGTCTGTTCAGAGAGCGTGTGTGTGGTGTGTGTATGTGTGGAAATTCATTATTTCTCTGTTTTAAGACCTTACTCCTTCATAATTCATCCAGTGTATTTTCATGCCTGTTTACAGGGAGAGACGTGGTCTAGGTGAGAACAGCCCGTGGGTATACATTTTACATTTAAGCACGTAGGTTATTCTTGTCTATATGCACTAGTTAGACGGGGCAGGTTCCATCTGTTCGCCTGTCACAGCAGGTGCCAGGTGTTCTCAGTTAGCTTAGCGTGTTGGCGCTAGACCGTGTCTGGTGGCATTCTGAGGTACAGATTAGTCTTAGGCCTGGACTACACGTATATGGATATTTTTTTAAGCGGATATTTCCGTCCTCGTTTAAAAAAGAAACTCTCTCCACACCACAAAAAAAATCTCTGTCCATACGAAAAGCCAAAACTGAACACGATCTGTCAAATACCGTAGAAGAACGTTAGTCAGTTGTAATCAAACGTGACTCAAAACGTAAACAGACCAAACTCTTTGAAACAGACAGAAAAGAAAAGTACAAAACAGACAGAAAAGCAAGTTATGGCGACCAAGAAGAAAGCAAAAACTTTCGCTCAATGCAATGTGTGAACGGCCTGACACTTGACGCTTGACGTCATTGCATCAACACCAGCTCTGTTTAACATAACCACACTGATCCACTCAATCGGATATTTTTTTATTTCTTCACTTTTTTATCCGTTTAGAGAAATCTCAGTTTATGTGAGTGAAAACGCTGTGTTTGTATGGTTGAGAAGCCCAATTCTACAAAAAAATGTGCGTTTAGAAAAATATCCATATACATGTAGTCCAGTTTAGGGACTACCTTATTTTTGGTTCTTTCTTTAGGTACAACAACGCCCCCCCCTCCCCCCCTCCCTAGTCCCCCTACAATAAATCATCATTACATTGTTCACCTTGTCTCCTTGTCCTTGTTTTTCAATGTTCCACCCTCCATTGTAACTGTCTGCGTGTGTGTCCTCTGTTTTACGTGCCTCACCCAGTCCCCTAGACGAGAAGTTTAAATCTATGCCCCAATTCCTCAACGCCTTAAGATATAAATACACAACGAACGCGACGGGCTGCTTACGGTGGGCGATGCGCAGACGGCAGGAGGCTGAGTGCATGTAAAGGAGGGCTTCAGGCTTCTGTCTCTGCAGCACATATCCTGACTCGCATCCAAACGGATAACACACACTGTGCAACAGCGACATCCATAACCTTGTTCTGGATCTCACACTGAGTCTGAGGAGCTGGTCTTAGAAGACGCCCCGCTCTTCGCAGCGTGCCATTGTTTGTCTTAGGAGCTCAATACAAATATGTTGTTCCTTATGAATTAATTGTGTAGTAATATATATATGTACAGTATATCTCAAAAGTGAGTACACCCTTTAGATTTTTGCAAATATTCTGTCATATCCTTTCAGGGGATAACACTGTCTTAATGAAACTTTGATATAACTTAAAGTAGTTAGTGTGCTGCTTGAATAACAGTATAGATGTATTGTCCATTGAAAATTACTCAGTACACAGCTGTTAATGTCTAAACAGCTGGCAACAAAAGTGAGTACACCCCATAGTGAACGTGTCTAAATTGTGCCCAAAGTGTCAATATTTTGTGTGACCACCATTGTTATCTAGCACTGCTTTAACCCTCCTGGGCATGGAATTCACCAGAGCTGCACAGGTTGCTTCTGGAATCTTCTTCCACTTCTCCATGACGACATCACAGAGCCCACGGATGTTGGACACCTTGCACTCCTCCACCTGCCTCTTGAGGATGCCCCACATGTGCTCAATTGGGTTTAGGTCTGGAGACATACTTGGCCAGTCCATCACCTTAACCTTCAGCTTCTTCAGCAAGGCCGTTGTCATCTTGGAGGTGTGTTTAGGGTCATTATCATGTTGGAAAACTGCCCTACGGCCCAGTTTCCGAAGAGAGGGGATCATGCTCTGGTGCAGGATGTCACAGTATATATTGGAATTCATGTGTCCCTCAATGAAATGCAGCTCCCCAGTGTCGGCAGCACTCATGCAGCCCCAGACATTGATGCTGCCACCATTGCTTGACTGTAGGCAAAACA
>NC_137677.1:34858221-34913221 GCF_963989245.1 Nansenia antarctica | reverse complement strand
GGGAGTGGGGGTCAAAGTGTGAAGGAGGGGGGGGGGGTCAGAGTGTCTGAGGAACGGAGGGGGTCACAGTGTCTGAGGGAGGGGGGAGGGAGGAGGGGAGGGGGGCTCAGTGTCTGAGGGAGGGGGGGGGAGGGAGGGAGGGAGGGGGGTCACAGTGTGAGGAAGGCGGGAGGGGAGGATCAGAGTGTGTGAGGGAGGTGGGGGGGGGGTCACAGTTGAGGGAGGGGGGAGGGAGGGAGGGGGGGGTCAGAGTGTGTGAGGGAGGTGGGGGTCACAGTTGAGGGAGGGGAGAGGAGGGGGGGGGGGGGGTCACAGTGTGTGAAGGAAGGGGGAGAGGAGGAGGGGGGGTCAGAGTGGGAGCCCCGTGCTGCAGGAGATCAGGGACAATATATCACACTAATAATGTCAGGTGACCTGGCCCTGGACGTGTGTGGAGAATGCAGGGCTCATTTGTGGTGACACCGGGAGGGGGGGGGGGGCGGGGAGGGGAGGGGGTCAGAGGGCTCCGTAATGACTAGCTGATCCAGACACACGACCCGAAAACCCCCCGGGAGTCTTCCAGCGTCTTCCCCCCCCCCCCCCCCCCCCAGCCGCCGCAGTTACCTGAGTCGTGATCCGAGTCGTCCGTCCCTGAAGTCTGCTAGCTACCTCGCTACCTAGCGACTGTCGCTAGGAAAAAAAACTTTTCGCTGTCGGTCGTGGCGAGATGATGAGGCTACCCTCGGTGACCCCGAGAACTTTGAGGTGACTGTGATGATCAGTTCTCTTTCTCAGCCTCTGAGCCTCGAAAGAAACCGCACGGCACACCCACTCGCTGTTAGAGACTCTCATCAGCCGCGCTCGAGTTCAACACGTATTACTGCCGGGGACCGTACAAGGTGAAACAAGTAGGGCACTCGCTGCAATGTAAGTCGCTTCGGATAAAAAAAAAGCGAGTGGCATAATGTTATTGTACGGTATGTACTGTACTGGGGATACATAATGTTATTGTACGGTATGTACTGTACTGGGGATACATAATGTTATTGTACGGTATGTACTGGGGATACATAATGTTATTGTACGGTATGTACTGGGGATACATAATGTTATTGTACTGTATGTACTGGGGATACATAATGTTATTGTACGGTATGTACTGGGGATACATAATGTTATTGTACAGTATGTACTGGGGATACATAATGTTATTGTACAGTATGTACTGGGGATACATAATGTTATTGTACGGTATGTACTGGGGATACATAATGTTATTGTACGGTATGTACTGGAGATACATAATGTTATTGTACGGTATGTACTGGGGATACATAATGTTATTGTACAGTATGTACTGGGGATACATAATGTTATTGTACAGTATGTACTGGGGATACATAATGTTATTGTACGGTATGTACTGGGGATACATAATGTTATTGTACGGTATGTACTGGGGATACATAATGTTATTGTACGGTATGTACTGGGGATACATAATGTTATTGTACAGTATGTACTGGGGATACATAATGTTATTGTACGGTATGTACTGGAGATACAGGGGGAGTGAGTGACATTTTCCATCCACCTGGTTATGAGGAGGTAGGGCAGTTAGAGAGCTATTAGACCCACAATGCCTCCTGCCGACTCTAAGATATGTAAGTGTGGCTAAAAGCGTCAGCCTAATGGCATATATTATTGTTCTGTATGTACTGGGATACAGGGGAGTGTATGACATTCACTGACATTCTTATGTTACAGGGTTATGGTTCTGCAGACTGTTAATAGCTTCATTCCGTGCATCAAAAGCATACCCAAAATGCTCTGTCCTACTTAGCGAGCTGTTAGACACACAAAGCCTGCTGCTGGTCTCTCAGACCGCATTTACACCGCCAGGTAGAAGTGACACAATTCCGATATTTTTGCTCACATGTGGCACAGATGGGATATGTAACGTGAACGTGTAACCAGTAAAAAATCACATTGAATCTGATATTCTCAGATCCGATTCAGGCCGGCCTCAATCATATCTGGAAATAAATCTGATACGAATCAGATATCTGGCATTTCGACTGTGATCTAACTGGACAGTTGAGATATATAACTTTTAATTTCCGATTTGCACGTCATTAGAAATGCGACGGACGCTCTTGGCATTTTGATGACGTTTGAACGTTAGTCTCAACAGCTGCTAAGAAGCGAAGTCCTCTCTCTTCCCCGTCCTAAATGTGCAACATTCTATATATCTAAACATACTTGCAATGGCTTTATATTATAATATAAAAGGGATTATAATTTCTGTCTCATTTGCGTCCATTGCAAGTGCCGCAATGCTGTCTGTTTACTTGAGTGTTTCGGTGACCAAACCCTCATGTCCACATGCAGGTTGTTTCAAGTGTTACACAAGTGTAAGCAAATGTCAGCACAGGTATCGGATATGGGTCATTTTAAAAAGTAGATGTAAGCAGGCATTCACATTTTGGGGGGGGATATAGGAATTAGGCATTAGGAGCTGCTGTGTAAACGCAGCCTTAGACGTGTAAGTCTGGCATGCGCAACGTACTGTACTTGTATAATGTATGTATGTGTATGTCTGTGTATAATGACCTGGGGTGATGGGGCCTTTTCAGCCGCAGCCCCGTCCCTCTGGACCTCCCCAACCACATCAGACAGGCCAACACCCTCCCAACATTTAAACAGGCCCTCAAAACCCAAGCTTGCCTTCACCAGTTAACCCTCCCCCCTCCCCTTCCCATGTGTCCCCAGCACACCCTTAATCAGGCCCCTATAATAATAATAATAATAACTTTATTTGTATAGCGCTTTTCCTGCAAACGTTACAGCTCAAAGTGCTTTAATCATTATATCATCTTAATTTGTATTATTATTATTATTATTATTATTATTATTATTATGTTTCATGTTTCATGTTTTATCTTCTACCTGAGTCGCTGCAGAGGGCGGGGCTGACCAGGTGGCCCGCCGGGTCCACGCAGGCGATGGGTTGGTACCGCAGGCCCTGGCCACACTCCCTCAGGTCCCTGTGGGCCCCCCTCCAGCCCTGCAGGGCCCCGGGGGCGGGCGGCTCGGGGAGGAGGCAGGACGACCAGTTCCCGAAGGGCTGGGACAGGAAGTCGTCACAGGGACACGCCTCCTTCTCCTCCAGCGGGTGGAGCTCCGCCCTCAGACACCGCTCCTTCTTCTTGCTGCGGCCTGAGGAGGGGACAGGTGACAGGTGAACATATGAACAGGTGACAGGTGAACATATGAACAGATGAACATATGAACAGGTGACAGGTGAACATATGAACAGGTGACATCACAGGTGACAGGTGACAGGTGAACATATGAACAGGTGACATCACAGGTGACAGGTGACAAGTGAACATGTGACAGGTGACATCACAGGTGACAGGTGACCATATGAACAGGTGACATCACAGGTGACAGGTGACAGGTGAACATGTGACAGGTGACATCACAGGTGACAGGTGACATCACAGGTGAATAGGTGACATCACAGGTGACAGGTGATCAGGTGACAGGTGAACAGGTGAGACTGGCGCCAAGGTTGTTCCAAACACTAGTCCCTCGACAACTCCACTTGCTCCGACTGACCCACAAAGTTGCGACCTCTGGCTTTGCTGACACATGTGGCCGTCCCGTACTGTACCTGATAACCAGCTACGCTATTTAAACTCTACGCTATCTGTGTACGCTATTTAAACTCTACGCTATCTGTGTGTACGCTATTTAAACTCTACGCTATCTGTGTGTACGCTATTTAAACTCTACGCTATCTGTGTGTACGCTATTTAAACTCTACGCTATCTGTGTGTATGCTATTTAAACTCTACGCTATCTGTGTGTATGCTATTTAAACTCTACACTATCTGTGTGTACGCTATTCAAACTCTACGTTATCTTTGTGATGTTAACCAGCTATGTTATTTAAACTCTACGCTGTCTGTGTGTACGCTATTTAAACTCTACGTTATCTGTGTGTATGCTATTTAAACTCTACACTATCTGTGTGTACGCTATTTAAACTCTACGCTATCTGTGTGTACGCTATTTAAACTCTACGTTATCTGTGTGCGACTGGATCGACTTGACTTTTCTGAAAATGGACAATCGTCACAACCTCGTCACCGCTGACCCTCAGCACACACACACACACCCACACCCACACCGACACACACATGCACACACAAACCGACCGACCGACACAGACACCGACACACATGCACATACACACCGACTGACACAGACACAGATACAGACACAGACACACACACAGACACAGACACACAGACACAGACACAGACACACACACAGACACAGACACAGACACAGACACACACACAGACACACACACACACAGACACACACACAGACACACACACAGACACAGACACAGACACAGACACAGACACACACACACACAGACACACACACAGACACAGACACAGACACAGACACACACACACAGACACAGACACAGACACAGACACAGACACACACAGACACAGACACAGACACAGACACAGACACACACACCAGTCTGTTCTCCCTACTACCCTCGGGCAGGAGATAAGGAGCCTAAGAACACGCACTAACAGACTGAACAACAGCTTTTTTCCCCAGGCCATAAGATTGCTAAATAAATAACACACACACACACACACACACACACACACACACACACACACACACACACATATATATATATTGACCCAACCACCCCCTGAAGACCACACATAGAAGCATACCACACACGCACGCACACACACACACACACACACACACACACACACACACACACACACTCTTTGCTACTGTCAATTAGTGGAACCACTGTACTGAAAGCTGTACTTGTATTGATTGATTAGAAAAAATGAAAATGCATTCAATATCTTTGTTATATGACATTGGCTATTACCAGGGCACTGTGGGAGTCCTATTTACATTCAAATCTGGATACTGTTTTCCAGGCTAAAATAACACACAGCGTGTGCAGCCAAATAGCATGTTTAGATCAATATGGACTTGAGTGTGTTTTATATTTCCCATGGTAGACATAGTTAGGTTGAGTACATTCATAAGTCCTTTCTCACCCCATCATTTTTATACTTACTATCGTCATTCATCTCCATCTCTCTCTCTATCTCTCTGTGTCTGTCTCTATCTCTCTCTCTCTCCCTCTCTGTCTCTCTCTCAAAATAACGTATGGATGACACTGAAGTTGACCTGTTCTCTGACAGACAAGCCTCTCTCTCTCTCTCCCCCCCTCTCTCTCCCTCTTTCTCTCTCTCTCTTAAAATAATGTATGGATGACACTGAAATTGACCTGTTCTCTGACAGACAAGGTGTAGAAAGCCTCTCTCTCTCTCTTTGTCTCTCTCTCTCTCTCTCGCTCTCTCTCTCTCTCTCTCTCTCTCTCTCTCTCTCTCTCTCTCACAGACACACTGAGATTGACCTGTTCTTTGACAGACAAGGCGTAGAAAGCCTTTTATTTCACCTATATGTCTCCTCCTTCCTCTTGACAGCAGTCAGCCACCCATCCCTGTAGCTAGTATACGCTCCATATAGCAGCGCAATCTCACTGCTCTAATGAGGGGAAAGATGAATATATCTCACACTATAAAGACCTCCATTTGAGTGGCTATTAGCGCTTCTCACCAGACCTCACTTTATGGCAGTTATAATTAGTCTTGTCCATTAGATTTGATTAGTATTATTAAGTTCCCAGACGAAGTAACCTATTCTAAAGAGGAAACAAAAAAAATCGGTTCATCGAAAGGAACGCTGTCTGCAACTGACATTGATGGGGGATGGAGAAAGCTACATTTTCTGACCTGGTAACTCCATTCTCCAACACTTCATACTGTACTCCAATGCACCATGGCACTTTGGACAACACACAGTGACGGCTGTTAATTAATAATAATAATAATAATAACTTTATTTGTAAAGCGCTTTTCCTGCAAACGTTGCAGCTCAAAGTGCTTTAATCATTATATAATCTTAACTGAATTATTTAGTCATTTAAAGGCAATATTAAAAAGATGGGTTTTTAGTCTTGACTTGAACATAATTTGCTGAGGTTGCATCCTTAATGTAAACTATCAGTGTAAACTATCAAACTATTGTAATGTAAATTATCAGTGTCCGTTGGCTTTCAAACTAACTAAATCCTGTATTTCATCACTGTGAAGACGTCTGTTTGTGTCTTTTCCAGGGGCGGATTTAGGATCGTAGGAGATCCGGGGCTTAGCCCAGAGGGAGAATGTAATGTGCGCGCGGAGCGCGCCGGAAAATTTTGCCTTCAACCTTCAACTTACCACCACCTTAAAGCGGACAAAAGGCACTGGAGAACACATATACATTCACACCCTTTAATTAACTAATAACTGATTGTGGTGGTTCTGGGCACAGAGGGAGGTCAAAACACATAGCTCCCCCTGTCAGTCAGTCACCATCATTTATATTTGTATAGAATTACATAATTGATGGGCTGAGGCTAGTTATGTTACAGTATGTATATCAGGGCAGACTCTGTGCTCACCACTTATATTGTATTTAGAGTCTTGTCCTGTGTTATATGACGATATATTACATGTATTGTTGGCCTGTGTATAGTACTGTGAAATCAAATCTCCCCTGGGACATTAAACAAACTTAGTTAGTTAGCGTTACATCTTAGGATAGATTTGAGTCATGTTCTGTATACATACATACTACCATAAGGGCATACTTAATGTGGTTACTCCATGTTTACTAGCTGTAACATTAACGTTACATCATTCTTTTTCACATGTTACTCAGTCAACCAGAGTGCAGATATCAAAGACTATCAGCCTGTTATTCACTTTATTTGTATAAGTATTATCCTTTGTTTGATTTCTTACCATGTACCGTAACAGTACCTTGCTATGTTTCATTTTCATTATAACATAACGTTATGTTATGATAGCCAGCTAGCATCAGCAAACCGGAAAAGTAGTGTCAGTGAGTCAGTCACCTTTCTAATAAGATTCACAAACCTGAAACATCATCTATGTCATCACTGCTGGTGATGTCATTCTTGCTGCTGATACTGCTGCTGCAACAGTTCTTGGCGCTTGTTTTGTTGAAAACAACTTTGGGATATCCATCCTTACAATTTTGCAAGTCAGGCACTGATTGAGATCACTTCTTCTTCAGGGCAGGGCAGGCTACGCAGTACGCAGGCTAATGTCGCGCAGCTGCTGCCTCTCTGTTGGACTCCGGTACTGCACGTTACTCAAGATTTTTTTTTTTTTTTTTTTTTAAAGTAAAACATTCGGGGCTTTTCAGAAAACATCCGGGGCTTGAGCCCCAGTAGCCACCCCCTAGCGCCGCCCCTGGTCTTTTCACAACTACCTTGGATGCTTCCTTTTGACGACAGCATCGCCTGTGTGTCAGGGCTGAAACTAAAGCCTGTAGTGTGTAACTAGACAGGGACAATTCCTGTGGAAATTGTGAAGTGTGCTTGCCCCTCACAGCCAGTAGGGCCTCTGGGCCCCCGGGCCACTCCCCTGCACCCCCCGGCGAAGACCGCGTTTCTCTAGCTCACCCAGGGGCTGAGTTGTGGGATTCAGGTGTGTGTAACTAGCTCTAGCTAACTAGCTAACCCCCCTGCACCCCCTGGCGATGACCGCGTTTCTCTAGCTCACCCAGAGGAGTTATATGGACAATAACATAGCATACTGCAAGCACACTTAATAAGACAAAAAGGCAGCCAAGTCCTACTGAGAGGCTTAGTTAACCAAGTGTCTGCAGAGGAACTGACGTCCTGGGTTAGTCAGTCGGCGACAGGGAGACGACGCTTAAGCTAAAGCTAGCCAGCCGAACTGATCCTTCTACTACTAACTCGGGCAGAGAAGGCGTACGCGTTTGTTTTCTAGACCCCACAGTGTAGCTTCTCCCTCAGCGAAGGCCACACAGAAAAGAGGCCCTTTGTTTCCGACCAGATGGTTAAAAAAAAAGAAAGAAAGAAAACGAGAAAGAGAGAGAGAGAGATAAAGCTATGGTCTGTGTGAATGTGAATTCCTCTGCAGTCCGCCCCGATGTGTATCCAAGGGCTGATATTCTCCTCCAAAACAAACCGGCTCTGGCATGGCGGGTGGGTGTCTACCTTCCCACTGAGCCGCCATGAGCGGCCATCTGTTTCTCCGCTACGGAGAGAGGCCTGATTGCAAACAGTCCTAGCCGGTGTGAAGTCCCTGTCAGCTCCGACTGCAATCTGTTCCACGCTGACACCGGGCGGAAACACACCCGTCTAGCAACCCTCCCCTCACTTCCCCGTGACTCAGACGTTATTGATGATAGCTCTCAGACCGTGCACCTGCTGGATAGCCAAACACAATTAAGCCGTAGAGCTTAGCTTGTTTTTCCTTAGCTTGCGATTTTTTCCTGATCTCAAACGCGCTGCTGTGTTCATTCCCACCCTCGTGGTTTGTGATTAGGAGGGGGATGAATAAGAGGGGTGGAAATGGATTTAACATGTCATACCGCGGACAGGTATTAACACACACCTAGTCGTGGTAGTTCATTACAAATCTAGTCTGACAGAGAACGAGGTTGTGCTTTCCTACACTAGACAGTATATATGTAATGTAATCTACACTGGGAAAATCAAAGAGCAGAAGAAGATCACGCGTGGGAGGGGAAACAAACTCATCTGCAATCAGCCAGTCCTAGTCACACTCTCAACACAGCTTTCTAATCTGTTCCCAAAATTGTTCACAGCAGGTAATCTTTGAATATGGAAATGACTGTGGAAAACAACGCACTGCAGGAGCATTAGTTCTCTCTCTCTCTCTCTCTCTCTCTCTCTCTCTCCAAACTCCCAGACTGCCTCTTGTAACAACGTGTGTCCTAATTGGCTGCATCACACAGTAAACGTTGAGGTGGAAAAAACAGGTACTCTCCCAAAATCGTCCGGTTTGGTCTTTTGTATCAGTCTGCGGGGCTGGGAGCCAGAAGCAGCTATTTTAAGACCCGTTTCTTTACCTCACATCATTGCTTTCGCGGCAGCCCAGACACACTCTCAGAGCTTGCTACTTTTTCATGTCCCACGGGGGTCTACAGAATGGTGGGAAAAAAAACGCTTTTAGCTACTGTGTTCCTCCTCAGACTTGGATGATTCAGGGTAGACCGAGGTTGGAACAGTTGATCCCACACAGTCAGTGTTCAAAGTCATCGGTTACGGACCAGCTCGCAGAGGCACACGCTCTTGTTTTGATTTATTATTGTGGATATTTTTTGTACTTATTCTATATTCAATTTGTTGTTTTGGGAATTGTATTTATAGGTGGACGGACGGCGCGGCCACTTGCAAAAAAGAGAGACACCCTGGATGTCACAGTGTGTTTTCCCCCTGGATAAATAAAGGTTAAATGAAACATCTCATATCAACAGATCACTGGTACAGCTCTTCCACCCCCCTCCCCCCTCCCTCTCCTCCTCCCCCCTCCCCCCTCTGCCCACTCATCTCACTAGGATGGACCGAGGCGACCTGGAAACATAACACTCACAACACCACTGCTCAGAGAGCCTCTGATAAAAGCCCTCGCAGTAGCCATTATGTCATATGGAAAGTGCATATTCTTCATAAAGGCGTCCAGCAGTGCGCAGCAGAGTTTAACAGCCCAGATTAAGAGCATTACAGATGACGACAGGGGGATATTTACCACAGCCCAAAGGCAACAGATCAAATATTCATGAAGACAAATGATAGCGGGGCTGGTGCAGGGGCCCCCACCATGTAACTCAGCCAAAAGGGTTTGTCATCTACATTGAAATAAAGGGATTACATCCAACGTGAGGAGCCTAAATTAGACCTGACACTACACAAGCTAATGGGGAGAGAGAAGGGAGAGCAGTTTAAGTATGAGTAAGCACCGTGCTACCTCCATAGCTCTTACAACACTAGACTTGGTTTAGACAAAGGTATGAACTATATGGCTAACATTAGCATGGCGCTAATGTAGGTATTTGGACAATACGGCTTGAAGCTGTAACCTGTGGGGACGTTGGCTGAGGGTGCTGTAGCTTTGGCAGTGAGATGTGGGTGAAGCTCGTGACCTGTGTGAAAGTGAGACTGCTCCACCTGTGGATATGAGTACACTTTACCTAAGTGACTGTCACTTTTAATTGTTTTTAAAGCACTGAACGGGCTGGCACCCCCGTACTTGGCTGACCTATTGCGCCACCACACTCCATCCAGAGCCCTTAGGTCAGCTGACCAACTGCTTCTGGAGGTCCCCAGGACTAAATTAAAAACAAGAGCCTTTTCCAAAGCAGCCCCTAGGCTCTGGAATAGTCTCCCCCTCCACATCAGATCCGCCCAGAGCATTGAGGCTTTTAAAAAACTAGTCAAAACACTCTTCTCCCTGGCCTTTGATCTGAGGTGAGCCTGCCTTCCCGACACTGCACTCTTTGCACTTTTATTTGTATTGCACCTTGTTTTTAGTGTATTTTATCTGTTTTTTTTTTTATCTGTATTTTATCTCTTTTATCTTTTTTTTTTTTAATCTGTATTTTATCTCTTTTATCTTGTTTTCTCTTTCTCTTTTTATCTGTTGAGCACTTTCGGCGGCTGTTTGTCATTGTAAATTTGTGCTATATAAATAAATGTTACTTACTACTTACTGTACATTCGATAGTGAGTGAGGGTGCTTTACCTGGGACCATGAGAGTGTATTAGAGCGTCCTTTACCTGTGACAGTGAGAGCATCTTACACCTGGGCCACACCGCATACCTCTACCTCAGCAGCGCATGTGCCTCCATGTGCCTAACAGGTTAAGAGTCTGACCTGTTAACATGGGTGCCGAAATGAAACGCACACGCGTGAGTGTGTGAGAATATCTTAGAGTGCTTTACCTGTGAGTGTGAGAGTATCTTAGATTGCTTTACCTGTGAGTGTGAGAGTATCTTAGATTGCTTTACCTGTGAGTGTGAGAGTATCTTAGATTGCTTTACCTGTGATAGTGTGAGAGTGTCTAAAGCCTGGTACACACATAAAGATTTTCTAAATCTTAACAGATGTTTTATCTGAGAGAGACCCCACACATGAAGATTAAAAATCATGGATTTAACAGTTTTGATCGTATTGTGTGTGGTGTGCTCCGATATTCCCAATACAGCACACCACATACATGAAGATCTGTCCGACGACAGTCTAGAGTCTCGTCCCCCAAGCCAGAAATCTCACGTGATCAGGGTGGTAGTACCCTGACTGACCTGTACGAGGCGAATAAAGTGCAGAAGAACGAAAAGAAGAAGACGCGTCAGTCAGCTCGCTTCTTGATTGGCTATATTACATTCCACATCACAATCGGACTCTGGAGTTGTCGATTTCGCCCACACACTAGAGGACTTGATCGTAAATATTGAACACCTTTAATATTTATGATCGTCGGCCCCGACCATTTTCCGAGCAGATTGTCGGGAGAAATGGACTCTTAACACACCTCACACCACAGGATAATCTTGTAGGATAATATTTAGAGCCATACGATAATCGGGCGTTTGCTGTCCTTTGTTGGAAGGGGGGAAATTCGGGCCAAAATCGGACAGATTATCTTCATGCGTGTACCAGGCTTTACCTGTAATAGTGTGGATATCAGAATCAGAATCAGAATTGCTTTTTTTACATCGATGTACGGATACAAGGTGAAAAGTCTTAGACAATCTATGTATTTATATTGTTACCTTTACCTGTGAGTGTGAGAGTATCTAAGGGTGTGTTCTCACTAGAACATTTGCTTCACTTGAAACAGAGTTTAGGATAAAATTCGCTTTGCTCTGCGTCGTTTGGAGCTGTGAGAACGCGCATTCGAAGTCACTACCGGAGCAAAGAACCAACGGATGCTCCGCTAGAAAAGGGTGGTTTCGCTCTGATTAGAAACGACGCATCCATCACTTTGCTTCGCTTTGCTTTTGGTGAGAACGCTGCTCGAGGCAGTCCATAGGAAAACAACAGCGCACGCGTGTTAATCTGGATAAGAGCGGGACGAACGGGCAATTCAATTTTTTTCTGACCAATCAACTACCACGTCTGTTGCTTCGATTGCGTGCTTTGATTGCTTCGATGACATGAGAGAAATAATTTATGAAACAATGTTGCAATCTCATCCACTTGCTCTAGGTCATGATTCGGATTTTCATGTGAGAACATGACCTTAGATTAACACCTCACCTGTGAGGGAGAGTATTTTAGATTAGCACCTCACCTGTGAGTGTCTTAGATAAGCACCTCACCTGTGAGTGTCTTAGATTACCACCTCACCTGTGAGTGTCTTAGATTAGCACCTCACCTGTGAGTGTCTTAGATTAGCACCTCACCTGTGAGTGAGAGTATTTTAGATGACCACCTCACCTGTGAGTGAGTGTATTTTAGATTAGCACCTCACCTGTGAGTGAGGGTATTTTAGATTACCACCTCACCTGTGAGTGAGAGTATTTTAGATGACCACCTCACCTGTGAGTGAGTGTATTTTAGATTAGCACCTCACCTGTGAGTGAGAGTATTTTAGATTAGCACCTCACCTGTGAGTGAGAGTATTTTAGATTAGCACCTCACCTGTGAGTGAGAGTATTTTAGATTAGCACCTCACCTGTGAGTGAGTGTATTTTAGATGACCACCTCACCTGTGAGTGAGCGCCTTCGGCCTCTGGAGGTCCCGCAGCCGGAGCACTCAGAGAAGCGGGACCAGGCGGAGAAGGTGCAGTCGTCCCTGCAGGCGACCCGGCAGTCCCTGGTCCTGGCTGGCACGGAGCCGGCCCAGCGCAGGCACTCTGTCATGGCCGCCGCCTCCTCCTCCGCCCCCACACAGCTGACTCCTAGGGTGGTGGTGGGGGGGGGATGGGGGACAGGGAGGTGGGGGGGACAGGGAGGTGGGGAGGGGGGACAGGGAGGTGGGGGGGACAGGGAGGTAGGGGGGGGACAGGGAGGTAGGGAGGGGGGACAGGGAGGTGGGGGGGACAGGGAGGTAGGAAGGGGGGACAGGGAGGTGGGGAGGGGGGACAGGGAGGTGGGGAGGGGGGACAGGGAGGTGGGGAGGGGGGACAGGGAGGTGGGGAGGGGGGACAGGGAGGTGGGGAGGGGGGACAGGGAGGTAGGGAGGGGGGACAGGGAGGTGGGGAGGGGGGACAGGGAGATGGGGAGGGGGGACAGGGAGGTAGGGGGGACAGGGAGGTGGGGAGGGGGGACAGGGAGGTGGGGGGGATAAGGAGGTAGGGGGGGGACAGGGAGGTAGGGGGGGGACAAGAAGGTGGGGAGGGGGGACAGGGAGGTGGGGAGGGGGGACAGGGAGGTGGGGAGGGGGGACAGGGAGGTGGGGGGGATAGGGAGGTAGGGAGGGGGGACAGGGAGGTGGGGAGGGGGGACAGGGAGGTGGGGAGGGGGGACAGGGAGGTGGGGGGGATAGGGAGGTAGGGAGGGGGGACAGGGAGGTAGGGAGGGGGGACAGGGAGGTGGGGAGGGGGGACAGGGAGGTGGGGAGGGGGGACAGGGAGGTAGGGAGGGGGGACAGGGAGGTAGGGAGGGGGGACAGGGAGGTAGGGAGGGGGGACAGGGAGGTGGGGAGGGGGGACAGGGAGGTAGGGAGGGGGGACAGGGAGGTAGGGAGGGGGGACAGGGAGGTAGGGGGGGGGCAGGGAGGTAGGGGGGGGGACAAGAAGGTGGGAGGGGGACAGGGAGGTGGGGGGGGGACAGGGAGGTGGGGGAGAGTGGCGTTACAGATTTAATGCACCATTTCCATGCCAGCTCTGATCTTCAACATATTCACCACCCTCTCACTGGCACTCAGAGACAGTTGGTACAGTGGGTAGAAAACTACATTACCATTTTAAATATAGAGTTATTATTTATATGGCAGCAACAACAACATTGTGAGTTTTCATCGTAGAGGTTTGAACCTATGTTTCGACCTCAACCTGTTCTCCACGGCGAGCAGAAGCACTTTGTAACGTAAACATTTTCTCTCAGGATTGTTGAGTTCGTCAAGCTGCAAAGCCACATGGTTGTATACACTATAAAGAAGGAGCTGTTTAAGCCTGATACAAATAGCATAGCATGTCTGTCAACGTAATTAGACAGCAAAACCATTAGAGGAGAGAGAAGAATGAAACCAGCAGGAACTCATAACTTCTACAGTAGTTGCATTGTGCTACGCAAGACTAAACGTTCATTGTGAAGATTTACCACCGCACAGATGCTCTCCACACACAAAGCGAATAATAATCCCGCCCGGAAAGAAGAAAAAAAAAAAATGTGACAATGACAATGACAAATATAAAACGGCAATTAAAAATCAGATTTATAACTAGACAGAGCTTAGTTTGATTACGACCTCACCGGAAAAAAAGTTTGGTCTGACTGAATTTGAATTGTGAACATCCCCCTATGAGAGATTAGGACTAATAGTAGTATTTTTTCCTTGGAGAATGGTAGTGATTCAAGAGCTCTCTCCTTGTCAAAGTAGGAAGATAACCAACCAGACTATGAAGCCCAGACGACAAAGACCAACAGAGGGCAGGATAAAAAGAGGTAAGCTGGAACCACTTAAATGATAAATGATATTGTCTGGCTTTCACACCACATAAAAAAAGCATTTGAGCTATGTTCTGCCTTACAGACTATATCCTACACAGTCTTATTACTAATTAGAAATATTCGACTATTCGAATTACGCTTGAATATTTATTTTGCAGACGGAGAGAGTGAAGAGAATCAGGAAGATTGGAAGTAACAGTGAGTGAAGTCCATCACTCAACCCAACCAAGAAATGA
Organism: Nansenia antarctica; assembly: GCF_963989245.1. Classification (NCBI taxonomy): domain Eukaryota; kingdom Metazoa; phylum Chordata; class Actinopteri; order Argentiniformes; family Microstomatidae; genus Nansenia; species Nansenia antarctica. The sequence goes on along the minus strand of NC_137677.1, from coordinate 34,898,415 downwards.
ATCTTTTCCTAGATTGTTGACGTTGAATGTGACATTTCCACTGTTCATGGTAATTAGGGCAGGGGAGGGGAAGGAAGGGAAATGTCATTCAGAGAGGGACACATCCTCTAATACTGCCTAGTGTTTATTTAGCTGCCATTTTCAAAAGATTGAAATCAAATCTGACTCGGTCTGAGGTTTCCTTCAGGGAACGCAGCGAGCTGCTAACACGGAGTGTGACCCTCCTGTGGCTTGGAGGCATCATTCATCTACAAACATCCCTTTAATACATCTTATTGATTCATCTACAAACATCCCTTTAATACATCCTATTGATTCATCTACACACATCCCTTTAATACATCCTATTGATTCATCTACAAACATCCCTTTAATACATCCTATTGATTCATCTACAAACATCCCTTTAATACATCCTATTGATTCATCTACAAACATCCCTTTAATACATCCTATTGATTCATCTACAAACATCCCTTTAATACATCCTATTGATTCATCTACAAACATCCCTTTAATACATCCTATTGATTCTACAAACATCCCTTTAATACATCCTATTGATTCATCTACAAACATCCCTTTAATACATCCTATTGATTCTACAAACATCCCTTTAATACATCCTATTGATTCATCTACAAACATCCCTTTAATACATCCTATTGATTCTTATTTGACTTTTAAATTTCGCCCTCTGACACAAACTCATAGATTTTACACTTGTCTTCTGAGACCATGTGGGCGGCCCAGCGGGGGTGGGGGGAGTGGGGGGGGGGGGGGGTGAGAGTGGAAGGCTCTTAAAGGTGATGCCGGTGTCAATACAGCTCAGTGGGTGATTCACTAGAGCCCTGGTGCTCTTCAATGCCTTTCACTTGGCTTGATAGAGCTTTCACCAACAGCCGTAGACATGAGCCACTCTGGTTTAGTGTATACGCTATGGGGTGTGTGTTCTGTTGAACAGCAGTTTCATTTATGTCAAGGAAAAAATGCATCTCCCTTCTGTTCGTTCTTCTCCGTGCCGAGGTCATTGTGTCGCCTCCCCATATGATTTTATTTACGTTGTGTGTTTTGTTGTGTTTCATATTTGATATGAACCCTAACCTTGGTAAACACCTACCCGCTGTACTGCACTGTATCATTGTATTCATTCTCTCTCTCTCTCTCCCTCTCTTCTCTCCCCATCTCTTCTCTCCCTCTCTCTCCCCCTGATCTCTCCCTCTCCTCTCTCCCCATCTCTTCTCTCCCTCTCTCTCCCCCTCATCTCTCCCTCTCTTGTCTCTCTTCTCTCTCTCTCCCCCAACTCTCCCTCTCCTCTCTCTCTCTCTCCACGTCTCTCTCCCTCGCCCTCTCTCTCCCCCTGTCTCTCTCTCTCTTCCTCTCTCTCCCCTCCTCTCTATCTCTCTCTCACTCTCTCCCTCCCCCCCATCTCTTCCTCTATTCTCTCCCCCTCTCTCTCTCTCTGTCTCTCACTCTCCCTCCCTCCCCCCATCTCACCCTCTCTTCTCCCCCCTCCCCACCTCTCCCTCTCTTCTCTCTCTCTCCCCCTGTCTCTCTCCCTCTCTCTCTCCCACTCTGTTATTAGCACCGCCCGGGCGAGCGTCGGTGAGAGTTGACAGTAGTGACATTCTAATTTGGAATGGTGAGCTCTCATTTTTAGCACAATTATCTCATCCTCCCTTTCCCTCAACCTCGCACAGCCTCCCATTATATCTCCCCTCCAAATTGTTTTCTATTCTCATCTCAGCCGGTGACGGGATCATCTTTAATAATAACGATATCCTTGAAAGGTGACAATGTTTTCTGACTGTTTAAAAGGACATCGTACATAAATGCCACCTGTTAATGAAGCTCGTCAAACTCTCGCTGGTCTCCTCACTCCTCATTACATTGTTGCAGGACAGGTGGCATAAACTCCTGCAGTCACCGTATCACTTTATTATCCTTTATTCTTCTGTCGTATTTTCCCTTCTGTTGCAATGTCAGTAGAACGAAACTCAAACTGCCTAATTATGTGCAGACGCTTTTGTTTACATTCGACTGTGTCTACCATCGTCAAAACCTCACAACAGTCCTCTCTTTTTTCCCTCCTTTATTGATCTAGTTCAGATATTCTGACTACTCTTCGTATTGCTTATTTGAACAGCGGGCCCCGTGATTATTCCCCCTGACACCCTGTTCAGAGATGCAGCCGGTATATCTAAGACTGCACAACCACACCCAGCTAGCTACCTGACAGGGTATGAGATGTGAGGTCCATATAAAGAGCAACACATCCCTTATTTCCCCTCCATGCCTCACATTTGCATTCTCGCATCATTTCACCCTTACTGTACATCCTGCATAGAAAGTAGCCCGAGGTCTTTTTTCAAATGTGTTTGACTTGCACAACACCTCTGTGGGGATCTGCATGTTCTTAACAATGTCTGTGTAACATTCAGGTTCACTGTTTTACAAGTGCCTGGATTCAGGTACTGTTTATTACATTGGACACTGTTATTTTTCACAACCAAACAACATGTTATATGATAATATCTGGATATGTAATATATTAATATAATCTATTATATGCAACCAAACAACGGCAAGGAACGACAACAAATGGCTACTAGAATGGCCATAAACTGCTTGCCTCAGGGTAGCACGTAGCAGTAGGCTTTCATTAGTCGCTGACTGATCTTCAACTCAGCTGCTTAACAGCCGTGCCTTTTTTTACCTACTAAAGAGCCTCTTTACAATGCTACGCTGCTATTTGCGCACAACGACCACTAGTTGGCCGCTTGTAAATTAGCTTGCTCCCTATACAGAAAAACGGCAAAATAGCTTTATGCTAGCTTATCCTTTTGAAAATGTAAGGATACTGGGTGGGAGAACGCACATATATAGGAACAGTCATGAAAGGAGGGTCCTGAAATTTGATCGAGTGCAAAGATATAACTTTCTTTTTTACTCAAAGGGGTCAAATGCCCCCTCATGGCTGATTGAGTGTTATAGAATAAGGCTCATCTTAGAGTATAGTATAGTATATAATGCATGCTACTTAGCTTATCCAATAGCTTATCCAAAGCAACTTACGTTGCAGGGAGTGCATACACCCCAAATTGCTCCCAGTGAGCGGGGTAGCATGGTAGCTTGTCGCCATTGGTGTGTGAATGTGTGTGTGAATGGGTGAATGAGAGGCCGTTGTAAAGCGCTTTGGATAAAGGCGCTATATAAGTCAGTCCATTTACCATTTACCATGTTAGAAAGGCCAAACAGTATCAGTCATTTATTCGTCATCTAAAATGGTATCTTCCACTAACTTTCATACAACATCCTACAATGTCATTGTCTGAGAAATTGTCCCTGGTCCCCATTGCTTTCTGCAGAGGTGCCACTATTCCTGGTTCATTGAACACAATTTACAGACTGGTATCCCACCCTACTATTTATTCAGCAGTATGCTGATGTGGCACGCCTGTGCGGCGCAGCAAAAGCTCTCTCTGCCTCATTTGCATCTCTGCATGCCGCAGAAGGTTGCTGTCAGACTGCTCCTAACTGCTGTTGTACCTGAGTGTCAAACTTCAGCAAAACATCATCAAATCAAAGCAGTGTGGACGCATTTCTCTTATGTAAGTTCTGCCTCAGTAGGTCGTGGGATATATCGTAGCTGTAGCAGAGTAGTAAAGCACCACATGCAGCGGACGCAGGCGTGAGAGTACTTTGGCTTCGTGGAAGGTTTTCCGGCAAATTCCATTCATATTCCATTTGGTTTGGAGTGTCAGGATATTGTCTTCACCCTAACATTGCATATTTTTGATATTTCCGTTGTATTTTGTTCGTATATGGGTTTATATGCTTACTTGGTTTATGGGGACACACAGTTACAATTACATACACTTATCTGATTTGTTTGTAAACAAGAAGAGAGTTAGTCAGTTCACCATCAACAACTAAGACTCAGAATCCTGTTATATGTTAATTAATTGAAATAGTACATTAGGAGAGGGTTACAGAGTCATACAAGTACTGTATGTGTACAGACCTATTGAAACAATGCATTATGACCAGACCATATTGTGAACTACAGGTCTAAGGTAAAGTTATAAAGCATTTGGAGTTTTCTTTAATTTTGGGGGGCATTTTTTAGAAGTGTATTTATCCCTTTAACAACATGACGGTGAAGATAAAGTCAGGATGAGCATATCTCCCGGTATAAAACAATATTTTCATATTCTCATTATTTTTTAATGAGTGCATTTCTAACATGTATCATACATTCTGACCTACATCTTCTTTTTTTTCTTCTTTTTTTAAATGTCACACATTTTACAGAATGATATTCAAATCATATTCAAATAATAACCAGTAAAGGTCAATGAAGGAATAGGTATTCTAAAACTGTGCCGTCTAAATTAATTGTTACTCTAGAAATACCCCAAGAGTCCAATAGGTTAATTGTGTGAAAAAGCCATAAGTAATTACAGTCGGCTATATAAAGAGAGAGAGAGAGTTATATCATCAACCCCAAAGGAGATCTAAGCCCTCAGTTGTACAGTAAGTTCATCAGAATAGGCATAAACGTCTGAACAACTAAAAAAAAAAAGTCACACTGCAGTTTTGGGGCCACAAGGGAGTAAAATCAGATGTTCCAAACTTGGATCTTAGATGTATTTATTTATTTAACCACATTCTGCTTCTCTTAGATCAAGTCCCAAACATTATCCAATTAGTAGGCCTACTCTTGCTTTTTAATGATTAGGAGGAGGAGCAGGCTGACTCAAGGTTACATCAAATGTTCCCTGGGCTAGCATCTAGCATCACTTCTTCAATGTTCCCTGGGCTAGCATCACTTCTTCAATGTTCCCTGGGCTAGCATCACTTCTTCAATGTTCCCTGGGCTAGCATCACTTCTTCAATGTTCCCTGGGCTAGCATCACTTCTTCAATGTTCCCTGGGCTAGCAGCATCACTTCTTCAATGTTCCCTGGGCTAGCATCACTTCTTCAATGTTCCCTGGGCTAGCATCACTTCTTCAATGTTCCCTGGGCTAGCATCACTTCTTCAATGTTCCCTGGGCTGCATTACTTCTTCAATGTTCCCTGGGCTAGCATGACTTCTTCAATGTTCCCTGGGCTGCATTACTTCTTCAATGTTCCCTGGGCTAGCATTACTTCTTCAATGTTCCCTGGGCTAGCATGACTTCTTCAATGTTCCCTGGGCTAGCATCACTTCTTCAATGTTCCCTGGGCTAGCATGACTTCTTCAATGTTCCCTGGGCTGCATTACTTCTTCAATGTTCCCTGGGCTAGCATGACTTCTTCAATGTTCCCTGGGCTAGCATTACTTCTTCAATGTTCCCTGGGCTAGCATGACTTCTTCAATGTTCCCTGGGCTAGCATGACTTCTTCAATGTTCCCTGGGCTAGCATTACTTCTTCAATGTTCCCTGGGCTAGCATTACTTCTTCAATGTTCCCTGGGCTAGCATGACTTCTTCAATGTTCCCTGGGCTAGCATCACTTCTTCAATGTTCCCTGGGCTAGCATCACTTCTTCAATGTTCCCTGGGCTGCATTACTTCTTCAATGTTCCCTGGGCTGCATCACTTCTTCAATGTTCCCTGGGCTAGCATCACTTCTTCAATGTTCCCTGGGCTAGCATGACTTCTTCAATGTTCCCTGGGCTAGCATGACTTCTTCAATGTTCCCTGGGCTGCATCACTTCTTCAATGTTCCCAGGGCTAGCATCACTTCTTCAATGTTCCCTGGGCTGCATTACTTCTTCAATGTTCCATGGGCTAGCAGCATCACTTCTTAACGGGTGAATGAGAGGCCATTGTAAAGTGCTTTGGAATAAGGCGCTATATAAGTGCAGTCCATTTAACTTTTAACATGTTAAAAAGGCTGTTGAAAACATGAGATACTGTAGTTTAGGTTAGATATGATTAGTAGGAGGATTGGAGTATTGAACTTGAGGCCAGTGGGGTCTTCAGTCATAATGAACGCTAATAATTATAATATATAATAATTATAATAGTAATTCACTTTAACAAGCGCAATAAATCTATATCAGTAGAACACCCTGTTGTGAGTTAAATACTTTTTAAACGGCTTTAACGATGTCTAGGTTTATATACTGTGTGAATAATGAATTGGCATTGTGTGTTGTTTGAATGCCTGAGTGCAAAATGTGTACGAGTGCGCGCGTGTGTGTCTGGCCAGACAAACTGGTTTAATGGATGCCCCGCTTCACATTAAAAGAAAAGAAAAAAAAGGTATTATTATGGTCTGATCTGGCCGGCCCAACTAGTTTACAGCAGATATATATATAGTATTTCAGAAAAGTGCTTTTCATCAAGTTATTTCATCATTAGGCTACAATTGAATTTGCTTTAACACTTAATCAGCCATGAGGGGTCATTTGGGTAAACATTTTTTAAATATTTTGGCACTCAATCTAATTTCAGGACCCTCCTTTCATGACTTTTCCTAGATATGTGCGTTCTCCCACCCAGTATCCTTACATTTCCAAAATCACATCAGGATAAGCTAGTATAAAGCTATTTTGCAGTTTTTCTGTGTAGGGAGCAGGCTAATTTACAAGCGGACAACTAGTGGTCGTTGTGTGTAAATAGCAGCGTAGCATTGTAAAGAGGCTCTTTAGTAGGTAAAAAAGGCACGGCTGTTAAGCAGCTGAGTTCAAGATTAGTCAGTGACTCAGCATTTGAAAGCCTACTGTGAGGTGGCTGTTTTACCAGGTAAAAAGGCACGTCTGTTCTAGTGTTAAAGGTTTCAGGTCAAACAAGGCCGATGTTTAAAGAGCAGCATTTTCATTAAAGCTTACCGTCTGTCATTTTCATATGCATACTGCATAGGCCTAGGCCTGAATTCTGATAAGCTAGGATTTAAACTATGGCCCCCAAATTGATTACATTTCATGCATTTAATAATGATATTTAAATGTAGCATAATATTTGTCATACTTCCCATGTTTATCCGTCTCAGACGGATATTCACACACTTGATATTGTTTGATATCGTTTTTTATATATTTATTTATTTTTTTCCGCTCACCTCACTGTCCTGAAAATGTGTTAAACCATTCATCAACTTTGTTTGGCCTAAGGAGTTAAACATCATTCCAGCCCTCTGCTAAGAGCTGTCTCACGGGGTGTATTCATCAAAGGAGAAACTGCAGTGATGTGATGATTTTCTGCCCCCTATTCATCAACAGACAGCTTCCACTGGCCAGATGTGATCTAGTGTTGACAGTTTGTCCAGTTTCTTTATGTTGCCATCACTAGTGCTATTCTGAGATGGCTGGCTATTACATCTCCAATAAAGAACCAAAGACACAAAGAAACAAAGTATGCTATTATGTTGTTGAAACGTAAATCAAGCTGTAGCAAATCTCTAGCGTCGACATGCATTTTCTATCACCGTGCACAGAAACAAAGAATAGCCACATTTAATTGAACTGAATGGACCTATCGCTAAGCCACGGCCCCTTTGAAAACTCGGACAAACAAACAACGCTTCACTGACAGTGACTGACTGACCGACCGTGACTGAATGACATTCAAGGACTTACAATGGCGGGAGTTAGCAAATTTCTGATTTCTGATTTACCACAGCAAGTAACAGGCTAGAATAGTTTTTTTTTAAGATGACAAGAATATTTAGTCTAGAAGCTTTTCAGCATCAGATATTAGCGAGTTGTTTGTCCGAGTTTTCTGCCTGTAGTGACTTTTGCTGTGATATGATTAGACAATTTCTATTTTGGGGCGTGGCATAGCGATAGGTCCATTGACCAGAGAACACTCACCTCTTATCTCCAGACCGTCGCCACATGACTCCACAGGTCCTGTCATCCCTTGACGGACGGAGTCTGGAACCAACGTACACGGGTGCCATTTGTGTGTTTGCCACCTGTATGTGTGTTCAGAGCCAGAGACTGACAACATTAGCTTCTGACGTCAATGGGAATCTCTATTAGCTGTTATGAAATATGAAAATATTGACTTTAGTTGCATATTCATTGAAGTCTCACATTTGAGAACACGAATCTACATATCATTACCATACTGCCTTCATAAATGGTCAGGCTCAGTGGTTCTCAACAACAGGAAACACTGAGGCTGCAGATTTATGTTGTAGACAAGGACTTACGCACCTGAGTTAACTATTCATTAATCATTAAGGCCTTGGTTAGTTGAGTCAGGTGTATGAGTGCTGGGCTCAAGCAAAGATGTGCAACCCCAGAGTTGAGAATATGAACTAGTAGGTACAGTCTATTCGTAAAGATAGACTCTGGTACATGACATCACGCCGGTGAAAAGAGGCCAATTTTCATCAAGTATGTAGTGGAAAAAGAGGGAATGGAAGCGCCCTCTCATTTCACAACCCTTCACTTTCACTTTCTATCTTTCAATGTCTCTCTCTTTCTCTTTCTCTCTCCCTCTCTCTCTCTCTCTCTCTCTCTCTCTCTCTCTCTCTCTCTCTCTTTCTTCTTTTTTCTTTCAATTTCTCAGAAAACTAAAACTAGGCTCCAGTCGCCAGCTGCCTTTGATGTGAACCAAGGATCCTTGAAATCTACGCCCACAACAAAACAAAACTTCTGTTTTCCTCTGTCGTTTTCAAAAAATATATTTTCTTAGGACATTTCTGCTTTTATTGGGATAGAGACAGTAGAGATTGACAGGAAGGATGGGTGAGAGAAAGGAGGGATGACATGCAAGATATGTTGAGGGGCGGAATCTAACCAGGAACCTTGCGATTATGGTAACCCTGACCCTAAACCTTCCATCGCAAGTGCTACGCCACTAAGCGACCCCAATCCCATCTCTTTTTTAAAAAAGTCTCAGACATCTTCACCCCAACTCGTTTTCACTATGACATCATATCCCAGAGTATACCTTTCACATTGTTGTTTACCTATAGACAGGACACACAGGAAGCGCTTCGCACTCTCTCTCCTCAAACAGTGTGTCTGGGCACTCTTGCCCCTCATTAGCCGACCTCTGGATGATAGTCCGATATCGGGACTGCGTGGCTGCCGTTGAATTGTCTGCAAAGCGTAAACAACACGTCAACATTGACCTAGCAGTCACCGCCAAGCCAACACAGATGGAGAGGCAGAACAGAGCGCAAGGGAGATGGAAAGACATTTCCCCAAAGCCGAGATCAGCTGACACTCGACATTGATATTCAAATGTCCTCCACTTCCTACTGTCTCTTTTGTAGGCACCCAGACTGATATATAACAACTTAATTTGGCTCTGGCTCTAGTAAGGCTCATTACACACTGCTAATTACTAAACATTAAAAATAGTGCAATTAAGAACGTGTTCGCATCATCACCAGACTCAACAGGGTAAAGCATATTTACAGATGGAACACCACACTTCTCTCTAGAACAATTATATACTTCTGATTTCTGCTTTAGCGTATGGTTCAAGCCCATTAGATGTCGATTTTCCTCTTGAAGAGCCATCCTAGTGTAATAGACAATTATCAGAGTAAATTACGTACAAACGCAATCATTGGATTTCCGAGGGGAATCATTTCTCAAGAGGAAGACTCTCTAGTACCGCAACTTCAATTTCTGTCATTTGACAGACGGCACTGATCTAACCCGGCCTTAAAGGGATGACCTAACCCGGCTTTAAAGGGATGACCTAACCCGGCTTTAAAGGGATGACCTAACCCGGCTTTAAAGGGATGACCTAACCCGGCTTTAAAGGGATGATGGCTCAGGCTAGTTGGCCTCATAGGCCAGTAGTGAAGGCTTCTCCGGTTCTCTGTTCTTCAGAGGCTAACACAGGGTTCCTACAAGTTTCAACAAGTCAAATTTAAGAACTTTTTAGACCTTTTTTAGACCTCTTTGAATATAATTTTAGACCTATTCGCGACACCATATGATAGCTTTTTGTCATCCTTGAGGTGATGAAATTAGGGATTTCACTGCCATACAGACACAAAAGGAAGCGAATTGGCATTCTTTTGGTTCCAGCTTGATTACTTTCCGTGTAAATAGATGTGGTCGGACTGATTTCCTTGCAGGATAAACATTTTAAGACCTAGCACCTCATTTTTAGACCGAATAACTGACATTTTCGGCCTTTTTAGGCCTTATAAATCGCATTGCTGGATTTGAGACTTTACAGGTTTTTAAGACCAGCGTGGGAACCCTGCTAACAGATAGCAGCGCCCTCTCCAATAGACAGGATTACGACCTTAAGTTAGCATCGTTTAAACTACACTGCCGAAATCCCCTCAGAGAGAAACTTCACACAACGTTTAGCTGCGGTAGTAGAGTGGAGAGGGGGAGAACCAGAGAAGCTTTCACTACGAGCCTCCGAGGACGACTGAGGGTGAAATGACATGACATTGCACCTAAACATGAAAATAGGCTGAACCATCCTGTTAAATGCCCTATGTAAGACAAATCTTATCTAAAAAAAGGTCTATATTTAGCAATACCATCGTCATCCCCAGCTACTATAAAAAGAAAAAACAAACAGCGTCAGAGTGATTTGTTTCCTGGTCCCCTACCTGGAAGGCAAGTCGAAGGACAGGCTGTCCATTCACTGAAGGGAGTCACAATGCAGTCTCTCTTGCAGGGGAGTAAACAGGGTCGTATGGTTTCTGGACGGGCAGAATCTGGACACCTAGGGAACACAGAGAGGTCTTAAATTCTATTCTCCCAGGGGGATAAATGATAAGCGGTCTGATTCACACTGGAACAGGACAGAGCAATGAAACAAGTGCCCCGTCCTTGACATCAGACTACGTCACACTGGGAAACATGAGTGATTTGGATGTTCTCCTGGAGCATTCTGGGAGTTGCTGATAAATACAAAGATTTACAGTGGTCGGTCGCGCAGGGCGGTCTAGGATGCATTTGTGGACAAGTCTGATTGAATGAATGTACATTTACATTAACATTTTTTGGCATTTAGCAGACACCTTTATCCAAAGCGACTTACAACAAATACATTTGTCTAAGTAAGTCAATCATCTATCCATCTGTCATCATAAGAAAATGTATAATAATCTATGCTAGGACCAGAGGCCATTGGCGGTTACAATGCTAGAAGAAGGAAAAAGTGCTTTTTTTACAGGGAGCCCATCCTCCCGTCTACTCCCCCCCCCCCCACACACACACTTAAAAGTGGCCATTCTCAACCAGTAAGTCTTCTTCTCTGAGAACACACTAATCAGCCAGCTAACTGTTGTCGAGGAGGTGCAGCTAGGAGGTGCAACCAAAAGCCTTTGGATCTCCCGTCCGCCTACAGGGGGCGATGTCTCTCCTGGTGGGGCTGTTCACTGTGTCAACTGGCCAAAAAGGGAAAGGGAAACAAATATAGGGAGCGGGAGCAATAAAAGTGGTCCGCACCCCTACACCTGTCATGTCCCATCACCTACCTCCAGTCAATACCTGTTCTAACACTGTACATGGCTGACTACCTCTCCTCCTCTCCTCTTTCAGTCAGACTGATAGGAGAAAACTCTCACTGCAAAAAGTCAGCTCTCAAAAAGAAGAAAGAAAAGAAAGAAAGAAAGAAAAGAAAGAAAGAAAAGAAAGAAAGAAAAGAAAGAAAGAAAAAAAGCAACACAATGGGGGAAATATTACTTAAAATAATAAAAATGACCTGCCAAAAGAACAGGAACATTTCACGTGCAAAGATCTTCTTAAAACAATTAAAAGATATCTTAAAACTAGAGCAGTCAGACAAAAAACAAGCATATATTGCTACTTACTTAGATGTACTTTTTGCAGTCAATACCTGTTGTAACACTGTGCATGCCTGACTCCCTCTCTCCTCTCCTCTCCTTCAGTCAGACTAATGGGTAAAGAACTCAGGAACGCAGATGAAAGCAAATCCTCCACCAGGCCTCCGCTAAAATAGCTGCCACCTATCATATACTGGAGAGGCATTCATACACTACTGAGATGCAGCCTGGCTGTGCTGGATCTGGTAATCCCTTTGTAGACACAACCTATCTGATATACACTCACCGGCCACTTCATTAGGTACACCTTTTCAAAAGGCCAGGGTCCAACCCGGTGTTACCTAATGATGTGTAATCTGTACTGTAGCATTCTGGGGAAAAACCCCAGCATAGCAACAGTTACATTGACAACAACCCAGCATAGCAACAGTCACACTGACAACAACCCAGCATAGCAACAGTCACAATGACAACAACACAGCATAGCAACAGTCACACTGACAACAACCCAGCATAGCAACAGTCACCTTGACAACAACCCAGCATAGCAACAGTCTCACTGACAACAACCCAGCATAGCAACAGTCACACTGACAACAATCCAGCATAGCAACAGTCACAATGACAACCCAGTATAGCAACCGTCACCTTGACAACAACCAAGGAGAGCAACAGTCAAAATGACAACAACCCAGCATAGCAACAGTCACCTTGACAACAACCCAGCAGAGCAACAGTCACACTGACAACAACCCAGCATAGCAACAGTCACCTTGACAACAACCCAGCATAGCAACAGTCACAATGACAACAACCCAGCATAGCAACAGTCACAATGACAACAACCCAGCATAGCAACAGTCACCTTGACAACAACCCAGCATAGCAACAGTCTCACTGACAACAACCCAGCAGAGCAACAGTCACATTGACAACAACCCAGCATAGCAACAGTCACACTGACAACAACCCAGCATAGCAACAGTCACCTTGACAACAACCCAGCATAGCAACAGTCACCTTGACAACAACCCAGCATAGCAACAGTCACACTGACAGTTGTAGAGGCATCGCTCCACTCAGGACCGCCGCTAGCTAGACGCGCGTCACATGCTGTGGCGCACCGAAGGGCCACTAACACAGCCTAATGATCATCATCACAATCACAATGATGAAGCACAACTACAGGCACCATTAGACCATTATTAGACCACCATTAGACCCCCCCCAAAAAGAAAATGCTGCTAGCACCCCCCTGCAAGCACCCCCCTACACCCCCCCCCCCCCCCCCCCCCGGTGGCCCCTGGTTGTCGTAGAGACATATGTGTACGCAGTCCTATTGATTATATCAGGATGCATAATTCATGAGCAACAATTAGCCTGCTATAAGCTCATTATCATGCAGCCACAGCGGTCGGCTGCTGCTATACTGCAGGCTGCCTTTGTGATGATTGTCAGTAATACAGTAATTGTTATTGTTTACTCTTTTAAAACAATAACACATTCATTCAACAAGAAAATACATACTATATAATTCCGAGAGGAATGGGTGGTGAATGTCGGGGTAGTAGTGTAGAAAGAAAGTTACAAGTTTGTGCTTTGTTTGTAGCTGTGAAGGTCAGACATTTTGGAGATAAGTGTGTGTGAGGTGTGAGTGAGTGCGAGTGTGTTCCAGTTCAAAAGAGTGTGTCTGTCTGTGTGTTATCTGTCCATCCAGAGAGACACGCCAGCGCCCAGCGGAGCCCAGCAGCCTCTGCTGCCACCCAGGAGTCCTAAGTACTATAAAAGGGGGAAATCAATCAAAGTCGGCGACATGCCCACTAATTAAAGCCACACAATATGCTAACTGTTTACCAATGACTTAGTCCTTCAGTCGGCAGGGACATCATGTCGCACGCCCTTTAAAGTGATCTATTTATGGTGTTACGTCATGCTGAGCTTACTAGCGAAGGAGCGTAGGAACTACGAACGCTCGCTGTCAGCGATGAATCACAAAAAGATATGAAAGCCGACCAAAGCCGCCACCGTAACTGTTCTAGTTGTGTGTAAACGAGTAAACAACGTAATTGAGTGTGTGTGATCTTCAGAGAGGGTCCCGACGCCACCGTAAAAGTGACGGGTCTGAATATAGAGAGTACCATGGTCTCCTCTGGAACCGAGCTTACTGTCATCATCCAAACCTGAGTGGAAGTAGTATTTGTTTTCTTCCAAATACTTTGGATACACTCGATTTCACTTTTTTACACAACTAATTCAAATCGTTCAAGTATTTGAAAGAAAACATTCCAGGTTTATGGTATTGTATGCCTGCTACAGTATGATCCGTGCCCTAGTTCTTCCACAGACAGGGTTCCTACAAGTTTCAACAAGTAAACTTTAAGACCTTTTTATACCTTTTTTAGACCTCTTTGAATAGAATGTTAGACCTTTTCGCGACACCATATGATAGTTTTTTGTCATCCTCGAGGTGATGAAATTAGGGATTTCACTGCCATATAGACAAAAAGGAGGCGAATTGGCATTTTTTTGGTTCCAGCTTGAATCATTTCCGCGTAAATAGATGTGGTCGGACTGATTTCCTTGCAGGATCAATTTTTTTTAAGACCTAGCACCTCATTGTTAGACCGAATAACTGAAATGTAAGACCTTTTTAGGCCTTGTAAATCGGATTGCTGGAGTTTAGACTTTAAGGCTTTTTAAGACCAGCACGGGAACCCTGCACAGAAGTAGAAATGACATTTCTCTCTGAGAACATCACATCCACATCCTTGAGTTCTCCCCCCACCCCCCGACCTGGCCACACCAGGTTCCGCCCGGGTCGGCCGTCATGTGTGTGTGTGTGTGTGTGTGTGTGTGTGTGTGTGTGTGTGTGTGTGCCATACAGCGGTGCATGCCGTAGACGTAGTGTTTAATAACCAGTTTCTCTCAGAGAGGAGTAGCACAATAAACCGCCCTGAGTGGCATGGCAACGCTCTGCCATGTGACGTGTTCCGCCGCGCTACAAAGACTTCCTGGGTTCCGGTGGAGAGCCAGCATGGGGCACCTCGCAGCTACAGAGAGTGTGGAGAGAGAGAGAGTGAGAGAGACTCCCACTGTGAGGAGAGGAGGGTAGGCAGAGAGAGATTGGATAGATAGATTTGTATGGATAGATCGGAGTTGTATAGTCAGGATAGGAGAGGTGACAGACACTGTACTGCTGTGAAGATAGGGGAGGAGACAGACATTGTACTGCTGTGAAGATAGGAGGGGAGACAGATATGGTACCACTAAAGGAGAGGGGGGAGAGAGTGAGAGAGAGAGAGGGAGAGAGTGAGAGAGGCTACCACTGAACAACAGGGAAAGACAGAGAGAGAGACTGTACCACTGTGAGGATAGGAGGGGAGAGAGGGAGAGAGAGAGAGAGAGGCTACCACTGAACAACAGGGAAAGACAGAGAGAGAGACTGTATCACTGTGAGGATAGGAGGGGAGAGAGAGAGAGAGAGAGAGAGAGAGGGTACCACTAAAGGATAGGAAGAGACAGGAGGACTGAAGGGGTGAATGAGAGGTCAGACAGATGACTGTGGAGTCATTAGTATTAATTCCTCGCTCAATCAGTTTCAGTCAACGTAAGTAATTGAATTGCATTCATGTGAGGAAGAATCCCATGTCCAATTCAGCTCAACAGAGATTGAACTGAATTTGACCCCGACTCAAGTATGGATGATGCTGTGGTCATGTGATGTCCTCGGGGTTGTTGTTGTTGACTTTAATTATCACAAGAACGCCCGAGCGAAATACATTTTTTATTGTGTGCAAAAAATGGTAATAAGTACAGAGAAAGCATCTTAAGTACAAGAGGGGGGTGGGGGGGATCAAAGAAGCAGTAAAGAGCGGTTCAAACATCACCTCAGGATTTCAAATGACCTTCATGTGATTAAGCGGAGCTGATGTAGACAAAAGATGTAGCTGTACTACCCAGATCCTAGAACATGATCCGGAAAACACATGAAAGGATTTTACCTCCCATCAATTAGTCTCAAAGACATGCGTCCTAAGCATGTTACACGTTCCATTATAAATGAAGACCGCATCGATGTATATCAGGCTCAACACGCCATATGGTCCAGCACTGTCGACCGACTCTGGTGGTGCCAGCCTTGATCTCAACGTGATCTCAACGTGTTGATCTCAACTGTTTACAGTTGAACGAGCCTGGCGGACATCCTGAAGAAGTCGCATCCTCACCCTCATTTGTCAATTCCTTTGCGATTGTAATGGTGTCTGAAGAAAGAAAATCATACACCCTGGCCATTCCTTCTACGATTGTAACGCATCTCACACATGTACTGCACTTATATAGCACCTTTATCCAAAGCGCTTTACAACGGCCTCTCATTAACCCATTCACACACACATTCACACACCTATGACGGCAAGCTACCATGCAAGGCGCGGGCCCGCTCACTGGGAGCAATTTGGGGTTCGGTGTCTTGCCCAAGGACACTTCGACATGTGGCCGAACCGCCGATCTGCCAACCTTGCGATCATTAGACGGCGGCTCTACCTCCTGCGCCACAGCCACACCTTGTCCTTTGTTGGGAATTATATTATTTAACACTAGAACAGCCATGAGGGGTGGGTAAAGACATTTTTTATATCTTTGCAAAATTTCAAATTTCAGGACCCTCCTTTCATGACTTTTCCTAGATATGTGCGTTCTACCACCCAGTATCCATTTCTAAATCACATCATGATAAGCTTGTATAAATATATTTTGCAGTTTTTCTGTGTAGGAAGCAGGCAAATTTACAAGCAGCCAACTAGTGGCCGTTGTGTGTGTAATAGCAGCTTGAGCATTGTAAAGAGGGGGTAATTTGAGTAGGTAAAAATAAGGCACGGCCGTTCTAGTGTTAAGGAGATGGAAAGCAGAGTTTTGGGTTAGGCCCGTTATTCTCCTGTGTTTTCCTTGACCTACGTTAACGTAAGACGGTAGACCCGCTGTCTAATGTTCACAAGGTCGGTGGTTCGGCGGTTCGATCCCCGGCTGGCCACGTGTGGAGGTGTCCTTGGACAAGACACTGAATCCCAAAATTGCTCTGAATGAGCGGGCCGGCACCTTGCATGGGTAGCTTGCCGCCATTGGTGTGTGAACGGGTGAATGAGAGACCATTGTAAAGCACTTTGGAATAAGGCGCTATATAAGTGCAGTCCATTTACCATTTACGTATGGTTAAAACTTTTTTTTTTTAAAGCTTTTTTAAAAATTTGTTATTTTGTTGACACTCTTGTTGACATTCTTCCTATGTGCATTAATGTGAGGTTGTGCGCTAGATAAAGGTTCTGCTTCCATTTAATGTCTAATGTTTACATTTATCGTTAACGACATGTAGAATGAGTCATCAGCTTCAGACATTATTACTGAGTATAAACTCCTTGCAATCAGATTTATCTTAACTTGAGGGCATGGTAAAAAAAATTGCATTTTGGGTGTTCTTAATGGAATCTAGGATTCGATATGATCGACCCGTCTGTCACACAGCGACGAGCAAAGCGTCGTCAATCATTATTAATCTTGAAATATCTCTTGGGAGTCAGATACCATGTAATCTTACCTCGCGTTAGTTGCTCGTGCCACCACGTGTCTCCAGTTCGTTCGATCATGTCCACACTCCACAAACGTTCGAAGTAACCGTCATAACCAGAATAAATGTACGTCTTATGTTTGAACGCCCGTCATCCATCCTTCAGTGTTTCATTTTCATATTCTATACCACTGTATGCCATCTATCAAAGCCCGCTGTGGCCGCAGCATGTGACGAGTGCGTAATGCGCTGTGTGCATTCTAGGCCGACGCCACACGAGTCCTGTGGGGGTCCGCGGTGTAGCGAAGGCCTGAGGGTGTGCGGCTGGTACCATGCGGTGGTCTGCATGGTGAGCGGTCTCATCACACCGGCACACTCTTCCCATTGGCACGCCGGGCAGCCAATTTAACTAGCTCACAGGAGGCCCACCGCCTCAGACATGACAGTTTTTTTTATTAAAACCTCCCTTTAGAAAAGGACAAGGCCTCAGGAAAGACACACCGACTTCAAGCAACAAGCACATGAAATACGCCTATCTATAAACCACTTTATGGCCATGTCAATAATATATAGACTATATTTATGTCAATAATATATACAATATATAATACATCGATATAGTCTAGTAGATATATGTCAATAATATATATAGTCTATATATTATTGACATGGCTAATATACAGACAAACGGGGGGGGTTGAATTATTTAGACGTCTGACATCCTGACGTACCACACAATATATCCTTACAGGGCCATTATGAGAGAAGACTAGATCACCCGTGGTCTCCATTATTCTATTGCTGCAAGAAAGAGGAGCAGATAATGGTTGGGATCGAATGAAAAAGGAAACCTCGGGTTTCAAAAAAAGCCAAACAGCGCCAACAACAAAAACAGACAGACAGCACTGCTCCACTGTTCTGTAGCCGCCCAGGGACTGGGTTATAGATCATAGGATCAGAGTGCTGACTCCCAGTGAGTAAAAGCGTATGAAGTTTCTCCAAAGCAGATAGAGTGCAGTCCTCTGAAATGATAGAACATCAGGGAAATAGGATAGGGCCAATGAACCCCCTTGCCCGATTTGCCCCCCCCCCCCCCCCCCTGTACAGTTTCTCTACTGCTATTAAAAATGTATATATTCGTAAATCAAACTAAATTAAATAAGGTCCTTCTTCTAGCACTATGACTACCAATGGCCCCTGGCCCGAGCATAGATTATCTGTTCCTGCTGTGACTGGTGGATAGATGATTCACTTACTTAATTAGTCAAATGTATTTGTGTTGTAAGTCGCTTTGGATAAAGGCGTCTGCTAAATGCCCAAAATGTAAAATGTAAAAACGGGGGGTGGGGGAGAGACCAGGGGGGCAGGGAGGGGACAGGGGGGGGGGATGGGGGGAGAGACCTGGAGAGGGTGACACGACCCCCTGCCAGCCATGTAGCCTACAGTATAAACATGGTAACAACTTGTAACAACTAACAGGAAGTACCTCTTCGGTATGACCTGTCCGACGTTGACCTGGGGGGAGGGAGGGGACGGGGGGGGGCTGGGGGAGAGACCTGGAGAGGGTGACACCACCCCCTGCCAGCCATGTACAGTATGCACATATAAACCTCTATTCCACTGTCATGTAGTATAACGAATGTAACAGGAAGTAGTACCTCTTCGGTATGACCTGTCCGACGTTGACCTTCACGCAGTTGACCTTGCGGCTCTGGACTCCGACGGCACAGGCGGGCGTGCCGTTCCATAGGCCGCCGCTGCCGTTCAGACTGACGGACGCGTCCTCGACGCACGGCCCCCACGGCGACGCCTCCCAGTGGAACACGATGCACGGGTGGTCGTTGCACGGCCTCCACTCCTCCAGGGCGGGGGCCGCAGGACACGCTCGCCCTCCTGGGGGGGGGGGGGGGGGGGTTTAACACACATCAAAGGAGGAGAGGAAGTGACATCGCTCAAAAAATTGTCTCTCCACAGTAAGACACTTCAAAAGACACTTCCTGTGATTTATTCCTCGCTAGGCTAATTCAATTTCCCCAAGCGGCGAACTTGAGGTACACCCAATACCCCTTAGGTATTAAGGGGGGGGGGGGATGGGGGACGAGGACAGTGATACAGTATAAAGCTTTGAATTATCATCAGTAGCTTTTTTTTCCCCTCTGTGATATGTGATTAAAGCTGTCATTGCGGCCCGCTGTGCCCTTGAGGCGACGCAGCGACTTAAACAGTGACGCTGTGTTGAAGCCCGCGCCGCCATGACTCAGTCGATAACTGAGAAGACAGGATGGCTGGATGATACCACCGTGCAGCTCTGTGGATTTAGGAGAGTCACAGACATTATAATGTGTCCCCAGCACTACCTGAATTAGGCCCCTATACTATCTTCTATTTACCTTTTGTTTCTTTTTAGTATTACTACTCGATCTTTTCAGTTTGTAAAGCGTCTTTGAGTGTCTAGAAAAGTGCTATATAAGTCTAATGTATTATTATTGATGACAATAATAATAATGATAATAATAGGGTTCTATGCCTTACACGCATAGATGATTAATAAGTGATTTAATTTCCTGCGTGTCCTGCATAAGCAATAGGAGAGAAATGTCAAGCATCTTTATTCCTTCGCCGCCCTCCACACTCCAAAAGTTTTGTTTTGAAATCAAACAATTCCTATGAGGTTAAAGTAGAGATTCTCAGCTGTTATTTGGTGGTACATGTGTGCAATAGGAACAGAATAAAAATTACTTTTCAGGCTTTAAGTCCACCTATTAAGGGTACCCAAAAGTGATGGGACAATTGGGCTGGACAGGTGAAAGCTGACAGCATCTGAAAAATCGGCAGGAATTGCGTGATGCAATCATGTTATCATGGACCAGAATCTCAAAGGAATGTTTTCAACATCTTGTGGAATCAATGCCATGAAGAATTGAGGCTGTTTACAGAGCAAAGGGAATCCCTACCCAGTATTAGTATAGTGTTCCTAATAAAGGGAGGCCCTACCCAGTATTAGTATAGTGTTCCTAATAAAGGGAAGTCCTACCCAGTATTAGTATAGTGTTCCTAATAAAGGGAGACCCTACCCAGTATTAGTATAGTGTTCCTAATAAAGGGAGACCCTACCCAGTATTAGTACAGTGTTCCTGATAAAGTGTCCAGTGAGTATATATAGAGTCTTTCATGACACCTCAAGTGCTTTACATTGGGTGCGTTCATAAATACGCTCAGAGAGTGCCGGAGCGCACCGAGCAGGGTGCTGCTCTCTGACCGTTCGGGAAATGAACAGATTTCAGTTGAAAACCAGAGCGCTCTGAGCGTATTTACGAACGAACCCATTGTCAGGGGGGAGAGCTTGCCTCATCACCACCAATGAGTAGCATTATAGCACCCACTTGGGTGTTGCCACGGCAGCCATTATGGGCCAGGAACCTCACACCACACATCAGCTGTTATAGTGGTGAGGGGAGGAGAGAGTCTCGCCAATTAGGCTTGATAACTTTCACCACAGGAGGACGGGGGCGCACCACTGAGACGGAGGCGCGGGGGTGGGGGGGGTCTGTGTGTGGGAGGGAAGTGGCCTTTTCCTGGGCGCAGGTGTACTTCTGCCTTAATTAAACAGCTCTCTTACGGTGTCTTAAAACAGAGCACGCATGAGTTCTGTCACTGAGCCAGAGTCCACCTACCCACCTAGTACACACTCCAGTCACACACACACACACACACGAACACGCACACTCACTTGCGCACACACACACACGCACGTACGCACACACGCACATACTCTGCTAGCAAAGAGATAACAGTTTACCAGGACGTACGGTCAGAATATCCAACATTTTCAGACCTGGATTCAACCTCAGGAGATAATGTGCATCAACTGGAGTCCCAGAAATGTTTGGGGTTTTACAAGGATTAATTGGCCGTAAAGGCTGCCAAGGCTTCACGGCGGAGGACAGGCTGAGGCACCACAACGCTACTTAAGCTACTTAAGGAGACTACAGTTTATCTAGTCTAGACAAAGACATCATCATGAAATTGGCTTTTTACTATACCCAACATCTTGAAAGTCCATCATCTCAGATTTACATTTACATGTGATGTTTGGCATTTAGCAGACGCCTTTTTTTCGAAAGCGACTTACAACAAACACATTTGACTAAAGTAAGTGAATCATCTATCCGCCAGTCATAGCTGGAAAAAGTCATCTATGCTCGGGCCAGGCAGGCGTAGTGCTAGATCGGCACAAGAATGTTTTTGAAGACTTTATACTTTGCTTCGAACCTCATGCTCCACATAGTATGTAACGGAGGACGTATTTTTCTGTATGCAAGTTGGGCAGTGTATCATAAAGGGATGCTCCGGTATCAAGTTTCTCTGTGGGTACAACTGCCTGAAAAGCTTGTGATGGTCAGTTATCAAATGCTTAAGATTCATGCATCCATGAGCAGGAAACAGGTAAACCACATAGACTATTTGCAGTAAATAACCAACAAATTCCAGTCTTGATTTCCTAGAGGCACAATATCACAAAATAATCTAGTGAATGTTTCTCACAAGACACAGAGAGTTTAGTCCTATGCTGTTGCCGATGTGCTCCTTTGTCGGTTAGACGATGAGAAAGGGACATCATAAATATGGGCATAATCTGTCAAGTTTTCATGTTTTTAATGATTCCATGTTCACGTTAGGGGTAAACGTGGCCTAGGGGATGATGAGTTGGACTAGTGATCAGAAGGTCACAAGTTCAAATCCCACCTGGGAACACCACCACTAGTGTGCCATTGAGTAAGGCACACTAGAACAGCCATGGGTGGGGTCATTTGACCCTGTGAGTATATATATTTTTAAATATCTTTGCACTTTGAAATAACATTTTGGACCCCCATTTCATGACTTTTCCTAGATATGTGCGTTCTAGCACCCAGTATCCTTACATTTTCTAAATCAGGATAAGCTACAGTTTTTCCCAATTGCTAAAACACAAAAGCCAATTCTCTAAACCAAATGACCAGTTCTCTAAACACATTTAATAAAACTAGCTCCCATTTGCCAAAACCATAAACACATTTCACATGAAGACACAATTCACAAAACACAATCCTCCTTTTCTCATAAGTCTAAACACATGTTGTCTTGCTAAAACACAAGTTGCAAAAAACTCATGTGATGCAAAATGCTTGCCACAGTCAGCAAAATTTGAACACAATGAACACACCTAGCTTCATTCATTAAACATAACGACTCAAAATTTAAGACACTTGTTGCAAATGATTGTGGTGTGTGTGTGTGTGTGGTATAGTTCCATAAATAAATAAAAGAAACATCACACCCTGAACATTGTTTTCAGTGAGTATTGTTGTGTGTAATGGATCATCTGTAGTGTTTGCATTGAGTTGTGATACAGTACAGTAGTGTACATGTTACGGTACATGTGGGAATACATGTACCGTGTATGTGGTATAGTTCCATAAATAAATAAATAAACATCACACCCTGAACATTGTTTTCAGTGAGTATTGTTGTGTATAATGGATCCTCTGTAGTGTTTGCATTGAGTTGTGATACAGTACAGTAGTGTACATGTTACGGTACATGTGGGAATACAGTACATGTGGGAAAACTAGGGTTAGGGTTAGGTGCTAGGGTGCTAGGGTTAAGGTTAGGGTTAGGATTAGGGGTAGGGTTATGGTTAGGGTTAAGGTTAGGGTTAGACATGCCAGCATGTACCAACCCTAACCCTAGTATTCCCACATGTACCGTAACATACATACTGTATTTTCTGTAGATTTACATATTGTTAATATGAAACACACAAATCTATGAATGCCCAATACTCTACAGTGATATATTCTGAGAACAGATACTGTAAGATTTCTAAAAATGTGCTTTGGCAGTTGTGGAAAAAATGAACATTCTCACACACTGAACATTGTGTTTTCAGTTGTTTTGTTGTAGTCTGTAATGATGCATATAGTGTTTACATTTGTGCAGGCTTTGAGCAGCTGTTTTGGTGTGAAAGTTTGAGTTTTGAAGAGAGAAGGTGTGGTTTTGCTTATGTAGCTTTAGAAAAGTGTGTTGTGTTTAGAGTTTTGGGAAAATGGAGGGAAGTTTTGTGAAATGTGTTTGAGCAATTGAGAAAAACTGTAGTATAAAGCTATTTTGCAGTTTTTCTGTGTTTTTCTAATTTACATTGTGTGTAAATAGCAGCTTCCCATTGTAAAGACTATGAATGAATGAATGAATGAATGATGAATGAATGAATGAATGAATGAATGAATGGTCTTTATTGTCATTGATATAGTACAGGTACCAAACAACGAAATTTGGGAGGGGGGGCTCCCCTGGTGCTAGGAAGAAAAAAAACTAAAAACAAGAAGGGAAAAGAGCTGGTTTACATAAATAAAGGCTATGTATACTATCCACTATACTATACTATACAAATAAAACACTGTGCTGTACTCTATGCTATGCTATACCTATTCTAACATTTCCTATCTCTGAACCTTATGTACCCGAGGGTTGTCATATTGCACATAGTGTTATTGCACATTCATTTAAAGTGTCACAGTTTGCAGGTTTGAAATGTTCACAGTTGTGTTTCAGTATTGCACTTGATTTCAATCTAGTAGCTGCCATCAAATTGTCTAGATTGTCCAGGGCCTAGAACCTAGGTCTTTGCTGTGTTCAGGGCCTGAATGGCCCTGGGGTAGAAGCTGAGCTTCAGTCTGTTTGTCCTTGCGAACATGGTCCTGAACCGCCTGTCCGAGGGCAGCCGAGCAAAGTGTTCGTACCCAGGGTGGGATGGGTCTCTGGAGATCTTGGAGGCCTTCCTGAGGCAGCGTTCGTTGTATGTATGGTCATTTGACCCCCGAGGCGGCTGTTATAGTGTTAACCCTAAGTTACTCCAAGGAGACTCTAATTGTAAATGTAAAAATACTAAAATCTAAAATAATCTGATAAAAGTATTTAGCTAAATAGTGTAAAAGTAAAAACAAGCTCAAATCACCACAGCAAAAAAGTTCACAAGTTCACAAGAGAGCCATAGTTACCGTCGCCGGGGAGGGCCAGGACAGTGCGTGTGCGACTCTGTCTGCCCTCAGAGTTCTTGGTGGAGCAGGAGTGGGAGCAGGAGGTCCAGCGGGACCAGGAGCCGACCACACAGTCCCCAGGGCAGGCCGCCTCGCAGGCCACGGAGCTGGGGGGAGGGTCGCCCACACACTGGGCGCTGGGCACGGCCTGGCCTGGAGGACAAGACAAGAGACAGGGTGTGTCAGGGTGACACAGTGACACGGTTCTCTCTGGGGGGAGCATGGTTCCGACAAGTTTCAACAAGTCAAATTTAAAAACTTTTTAGACCTTTTTTAGACCTCTTTGAATATAATTTTAGACCTATTCGCGACTCCATATGATAGCTTTTTGTCATCCTCGAGGTGATGAAATTAGGGATTTCACTGCCATACAGACAAAAAAGGAAGCGAATTGGCATTTTATTGGTTCCAGCTTGATTAATTTCCACGTAAATAGATGTGGTCGGACTGATTTCCTTGCAAGATCTAATTTTTAAGACCTAGCACCTCATTTTTAGACCAAATAACTGAAATTCGAGACCTTTTTAGGCCTTAAGATTTTGTTTACTGGATTTTAGACTTCAAGGCTTTTTAAGACCAGCGCGGGAACCCTGGGGGGGGGGGCGTTTAGATACAAATACAATGCCTGGCTGCACAGTTCCCCCCCCCCCCATTACCTAACATGCTCCTCTGACCTTAGGGCCCCCCCTCCCTTCAATAAATACAGATAAGAAAAGATCAGGGACGCCGAGTCAATTATCACTTGAGTTTGTAGAGAGCTGCTTTGTAGTAGGTTGTGATGTCGTGGCGGTTAGGACGGCTTAGCGCGTGTTACGCTTTGTTCTCTGGGCGATCGTTGTCGTACAAGAGCGCCCGCATCCACTCTGTATGATTTACGGCCAGAGACAAAATGAAAGGGAGGTTTTTGCATATCTTCCGGTTAATTCCAAACTCATCAGTTTAAATCAAGTGAAATTGACACGGAGTTCAAACAAAATGAATAAGAGTGGAAATATTCATTTCAGACAGTCTCATGTTTCTAAATATCTGGGGAAATGTGTGTTTTACTACCACTTTGATCATCAGAAGAGCGCAATGTTTCTCATCCAGACAGTGAAAAAACCCCTCTGTCAGATACAATGTAAATTTCAATTGATCTTCTGTTGATATTTGAAGTCAGTTTAAAAGCTATTCATCATTTCTCTTTGGAATCAATTAAATTAAATTCATTCAAATTTACTGCGAACAAAGTCTGATATTTCGGTTGTTTACAAAGTTGACAACGTCATTTGATATGATTACACTTCTTTGCTTGAAAGATTTCTTTTTTGACATGTAGTAATTACAGCATTACTATATAGCGCAAGAGGAACTTCATGTAAAATGCCACTGCATTTCTAAAAGTTTATTTCACTTTTAGCAGCATTAATACCAACAGCATTTTCTCTGCAGTAGAAGTATCTATCTGTTTGACTCTGTGGTTAGCATGTTGGGGGGTAATTGTGTAAGGGTAGCCTAGAGTTTATAGAGGCTGGCCAGCAATCGATAGTTCGATCCCCACCCCAGGAGGGAGCTGGATGTGAGCTGGTGACTGGAGGGTTGCTGGCATCATATCTAAGGTGGACTGGATACCACAGCTGGTGTGCCCTTGAGCAAGGCACTTAACCCCCTAACTGCTCCAGGTGGAGCAAGGGTGCAGAAATACCACATTCCAAACAGTGATTGATTGATTGAACATTTAAAAAAACACATGGCTAAGACCCTGGGTTTACTGTAAGTGTTACAGGAGAACATGGAACCTTCTGGGCTACGTGCAGTCACGACTACCACAAAGGGCACCTTTATGATCATTTATCATTTATCATTTATTTATGACCCTTATGGTCATGTTCTCACATGAAAATCAGAATCATGACCCGGAGCAAGTGGATGAGATTGCAACATTGTTGCATAAATTATTTCTCTGATTTGCTTTCTCACAGCCCTTTATGTGAACTAAGTAACATACGCAATCGAAGCAACAGACGTGGTAGTTGATTGGTCAGAAAAATGTAAAATTGCCAGTTCGTCCCGCTCTTATCCAGATCAACACGCATGCGCTGTTGTTTTCGATGCGTCGTTTCTAACCGGAGCGAAACCACCCTTTTCATGCGGAGCATGCGTTGTTTGCTCCGGGAGCGACTTCGAATGCGCGTTCTCACAGCTCCAAACGACGCAGAGCAAAACAAATTTTATCCTAAACTCCGATTCCAAGTGAAGCAAATGTTCTGGTGTTACAGGAGAACATGGAACCTGCTGGGCTACATGCAGTCAAGACTACCACAAAGGGCACGGACCCTTATCTTATCTGTCTCACCCTCTCACCATGTGCCAGATCAATTCTTAAAAGTCACCAAGACAAGCACATCAAAACATCGCTGCAAGCAATGTCGACTCTGGTCTCTCACAGAGGCGCTATCATTATTTCTGCTGAACTCTGGTACTCCATCTCACACGTGTGGCTTAACAATAACAACCTAGGGGCAGACTGGTTATCACTTTATCTCCCCCCCCTACCTCTCAACGCCCCGCCCCCCCACAGAGTGTAAGGGATGCGGAGCACATGTAACGCCCCAGCGCCGATGAGCCATGGTTGTGAGGGAGCTCCCTCAGGGATATCCAGAACCTTCCACCCAGAGAGTTAAAAGTGCCATCTTTCCCAGCCTTCAAAGCAGAGCCAGGGAGTGAAGGAGCCCTGGGTGGATTGGGAGCAGTGGGATAGTGCCACAAGCTACCCCACGTGGGGTAGCCTTTCATGAGTTTGGGCCGGCTGTGGCGCAGGAGGTAGAGGCAGCGTCTAATGAGCCAGCATCCCGTGGTCGGCAGATTGGCGGTTCGAACCCCAGCTGGCCACATGTCAAGGTGTCCTTGGGCAAGACACTGAACCACAAAATTGCTCCCAATGAGCGGGCCGGCCGGCCGGCGCCTTGCATGGTAGCTTGTCGTGAATGTGTGTGAATGGGTGAATGAGAGGCCATTGTAAAGCGCTTTGGATAAAGTAATTTACCATTTTCCATTATGAGTTTGGAGGTACAAACTCAGTACCCGTCAAAGGAGTATACAGTACCAGTCAAAGGTTTGGACACACCTTCTCATTCAATGTTTTTTTTAAATGTATATATTATTTTCTACATTGTAGATTAATACAGAAGACATCAAAACTATGAAAGAACACATATGGAATTAAGTAGTAAACAAAAAAGTGTTAAATAAACTAGAATGTTGTTGTATGTTTTATATTTTAGATTCTTCAAAGTAGCCACCTTTTGCTTTTTTTGTGGTTTTCTCCCATGTATTCTAGAGAAGAGAATGCTGGACAGTGTTCACAGTTTCCTTTTCCACTGACACACACACACACACACACACACACACACACACACACACACACACACACACACACACACACACACACACACACACACAATTTCAGGACCATCCTTTCATGACTTTTCCTAGATATGTGTGTTCTACCACCCAGTATCCGAACATCAGGATAAGCTAGTATAAAGCTATTTAGCAGTTTTTCTGTGTAGGAGGCAGGCTAATTCACAAGACGCGCCAACTAGTGGTCTTTGTATGTAAGTAGCAGCTTCCGATGTAAAGACTATGGACATTTGACCCCCGAGGCGGCTCTTATAGTAGGTACGTGCGGCTCTTATAGTAGGAACGGCTCTAATGTTTACAGACGGAGAACAACACTCAAAGATTCCTTCTCTTCCCTCCTTCATCTTACGTTTTACATTTACATTTTGACCATTTAGCAGACGCTTTTATCCAAAGCGACTTACAATTAGTGATTACAGGGACAGCCTCCCTGGAGTAACTTAGGGCTAAGTGCCTTACTCAAGGGCACACTGGTGGCGGTGGTGGTGTTCCCAGGTGGGATTTGAACTCATTCAGTCCAACTCACTACTCATCTACTAGGCCACCACTACCCCTATACCGCATTACACTACACCTACACACACACACGCACTCACAGAAGGTGCACACACACACACACACACACACACACACACACACACACACACACACACACACAGACACAGACACAGACAGAGAGAGACACCTCACTACAGCTCATCCTCACTCTGGCTTTGACAACAGCTTATTTGAGAAAAGTGGTACTCCTCTCCCAATACAAACACTAAGCTGTCGGACAGAAAAGCAGAGATACAAAAACAGTTTACTCCGCCAGGAACTCCATGCAATCCGTTTTTTTTTCGTTTTTTTCAACCCAGAGAAAATGTCCACCAATCTTACCTTTGGCTACTACACAGAACACTTAAGGGCACACTCGCTAAACACAGGTCTCCACTTGACTTAGATAGTTCAAACAAAGCAGGGCTGGAAATTATTCGAATCAGTATAGTAGCGAACAATTTGTATGATTGCACTTGCTGCCAATTCGCCCACTTGAGTACGATGGGTAACAGACGAAATGGGTACTTCATATAATGGTTATGACTCGCAAGTCATGTACTAAGCACCGCAGGACTTTGTTCCCGCTGCACAATGCAGATTTGTCCTCTAACTGTCCGAAATCTAAAGTAATTGAAAAAGTTTGAAATGTGCAAACCCTGTCTAACTAAGGCGAACATTATAAAAAGGAATATTGTCGATTCTGAAATGTAACCTCTTCAACCCCTGCGCACAAAGAGAAAAACTCACACAGAATATCTTCGCCATCCCCATTATTCTAAGTGAAAAGTTAAATGCACAATGAGATACAGTAGCTAGCTATACACATTCAGTTTTAAATAAGAATTGCAAATCACAAAGATACATCTGGATGATTGATTTTTCCTCCTCCGTGTTGGCACCTTCATCCACTACAGCCGTCTATTACCTGCAAAACATTGGAAGCAGCATGGGAAAAGGTCGGTCTCTCTCTCTCTCTCTCTCTCTCTCTCTCTCTCTCTCTCTCTCTCTCTCTCTCTCTCTCTCTCTCTCTCTCTCTCTCTCTCTCTCTCTCTCTCTCTCTCTCTCTCTCCCTCTCTTTCTCTCTCTCTCTACACTACACTCCTGAAATAAAGTGAAGTAGCAACTTTAAAACTATGCACATTGCCTCAAGTACTTTAATGTTAGAAAACACATTCATATTTAGCTTTATAGAGGCCAGTGACTCTCCTGACACGACGCCTTGTAAGCTATGGTATCAACATAACCTGACGGACAGCAGTTATCTACTTCAAGTGAAGGTAAATGCACACATTGAGTTCACAAGGGGATTAGGTATTATACGAGTTAAACCCTTGAATCAAGGCCATTCTAATATACACATAATCCGTGTCATGTTAACTTCTAGGGTGATTAACATACACACCATTATAGCAGTCCACTTCATCTGAGCACATTACAGAACATTATTAACGCCTACAGTACATTAATCCTTTGGTGATGTAAAAAAAACAGGATACTAAACTGAATATTGGCCGATATCTTTTCATCTGACATTCATAGCATTAGTAGAAAGCTCAAGTGACGCTCACGCTTATGAAAATGTTGAATGTTTTGGTTCGGATGTCTTGTTTGTTTACATTTCTTTGTGTTATAAAAGAAACCTGAACTGAACCCTAGCAGCACATCACTCCCACCCTGCAACAACTTCACTGGCTCCCCATAAAACATAGAATCTCCTTCAAGATCCTCCTCCTCCTCACCTTTAAGACACTCCATGGCCTGGCTCCAGCCTACCTAACTGAGCTACTCCACCCCTACACCCCTGCACGTGGTCTCCCATCCTCCCATGCTGATCTCCTCATCATACCCGGACCTGGGGTGATGGGGCCTTTTCAGCCGCAGCCCCGTCCCTCTGGAACGCCCTCCCCAACCACATCAGACAGGCCAACACCCTCCCAACACTTAAACAGGCCCTCAAAACCCACCTCTTCAAGCTCGCCTTCACCAGTTAACCCTCTCCCCCTCCCCTTCCCATGTGTTCCCAGCACTGCCTTAATTAGGCTTCTATACTTTATTTTATTTATTTTTTGTGTCTTTTTATTATTACTACTCAATCTTTTCAGTTTGTAAAGCATCTTTGAGTGTCTAGAAAAGCGCTATATAAAAGTATAATGTATTATTATTATTATTATTACCCTGCACTAGGCGACGCACACTTAGGCGACTGTGCCTTTTCTGTTGCTGCACACAAGCTGTGGAACACCCTTCCACCAGCCCTCTGATGCTCTGATACTCTCATTCATTCAAGAGCAGACTCAAGACGTGGCTGAGGTCAGATCTGTTCAGACTGGCCTTCTTACAGCATAGCATGGGGTCCTGACCAACACTGTCCCTCATAGCTGCCTTTCGGTTTGTTGCTGTTTGTTTGTTTTATTTATTTTCCTGCTTCTCTTCTTTTCTCTTTTTTTATTGTCTCTACAGTGTCCTTGAGTTTGAGAAAGGCACTTGTAAATAAATTATTATTATTATTATTATTATTATTAGTAGTAGTAGTAGTAGTAGTAGTAGTAGTAGTAGTAGCAGTAGCAGTAGCAGTAGCAGTAGCAGTAGCAGTAGCAGTAGCAGTAGCAGTAGCAGTAGCAGTAGCAGTAGCAGTAGCAGTAGCAGTAGCAGTAGCAGTAGCAGTAGTAGTAGTAGTAGTAGTAGTAGTAGTAGTAGTAGTAGTAGTAGTAGTAGTAGTAGTAGTAGTATAAACACACAACGTCTAGGCCATGGAAATGGGTCCAGATAACTCACTCATGTTATGGAAGGACGGTTTATAGAATTGATCAAAATTAGTCCTGCGAGCACATATATATCGACAGTCCTGTTACCCTAGCCAGACAGAAAGGTCATTTAGCAGATTACTGTCAGCTGCATTGATTAGACACACAGATAACTGAAACTGTGATAGATCATACAATCACCAAGGAAACAGACAGACAGTGGTGGATTTCCAAAGCTGCATCAACATTCAAAGATTGCAAGAAGAAAGTCATTTGTAAACTTTGTAATCATGTCCCAATCCAAGTGAAGTTAGCGTTAGGGTTACGTTAGGGTTTGAAGCACTATTTAAACAAGTCGTCAACATAAGCATGTCTCTACCTTCCCTCTGTGTGTTTCTCTCCTGGAGCAAGTCATGAATTATAACTGTGTTGCATCAGTGTCTGTTCAATCACGTGCTTATTGATTAATGTAGTAGGCAGGCAGACAGCAGAGTTGGTCTAGTTCTCATTTTCAATTGAACAAGAGAGTAAAGCCGTCATGTAGTAAGCCGTCAGAGAGTAAAGCCGTCATGTATGGCAGAGCAAGCTAACGTACTGGTGTGTCTTTACAATGTACAACTCAAAGCTAGGCCACTTATGGATTATTTAATTGATTTAGTTCTCCTCGTTTGTGATGATTGCCACTATAAACATCAGATTCATGATTAATATTTAATGATCAAACTGCATGACTACTATAGAGGGGACGTGGTGTATGGGGGAGTATGTGACAAGTACTATGTCACAAGATAACAAGGAAAAATGTAACAGTGATTCAACAACTCCACGATGACGGATTTATACAATACAATAAAAAAGTCCCTTGGGCACAGACATACCTACGGTGTCATTGAAATAAAACAGAAATAAACAAAGTTAGGTGGATACGTGCGAATATATATTCATATTCAGAATGAGAGTTGATAATTGGTGGTGCGGCAGTTTGAGTGTGAGCGAGGGGGGGCTCCTGAGCGAGGGGGTAACTCTGCAAATAGATCGCTGCCCTAGGGTGCTCCTGCATTATTAATATATGGATCTGTCGCTGGGGCTCCTACTCAGATATAATACCACTGCTTGCCATTCCAACTTGATGTGTGCCTCCACACCCACGCGCCATTTAAACTTCCCCACCAGTATTATAATACAGGAGCTAGTCGCTTAGAGATGAGTACATCTGCAGCGCGCTCTCCGTCAGGGGAAAGCTTATAATCACTACATACCGTAGCGTACTTCCGAGATCAGACGGTTTTATGTTAGAGTGCTATAACATTTCCATCTTTGAAGCACACTGTTTTTTGGGTAAACTGCTGTGAAATTGCATCTACGCCGTTAGTAATTTCCATCGCAACCTGATAATGTATATGACTTATAACTTATGGTATTCACTGACATTTAGAGCATCCATACGTTCCATGGCACTAACACAGCAGCACTCACACACAGATAATCACTAAATGCGTTCTATAGGGAAACTGGAATATATTTACTTTTACTGAATCTTACTGTGGTAAAGTGGTAATGGAAGTTCCAGCTGCATTTCCTGATATGTGCCCAAATGCGCAGAGTGAAGACAAAGATAGTCACATATCTGACGTGAAGTCTTATATTACTGAGGCAGAAGACTGAATAAGTGAAGAAATCTCTGTCAACTGGACTGATAAGAAATGTACAGAGTTGAGGCAAATCCCCTTCATATTTCAATAAGAATAACCGCCACGCCACGCGTCGTCCTCACTCAGCTGTGGCTCCTAATCTGACGAATGGATTGTACTGTAGCTCCAATTGATCTACATGCCACCCTGTCATCTCACTTTAGGTACTTTACCAACGGTATTAGCATTTTAATGGCAGAGACCACAAAAGCCCCGCAGTCAGTTGGGGGAGATACCAATGATGAATCCGGGGCTCAGAATCGCCTGAGAACCGTTGGCGAGAGGGTAAAAAACGGAAAAAAAGCGTACGCAATTGTTGATTGTGTTTTATGTGTAAGGTAACCTTGGGTGGGAATCTATCCTCCAACCCAGCCAGGGGAATGCCATTAGGGTGATGAAAGGTTCAATCAGAGAGCAGAGAATAAATAAAGAAGTGAAGGAGAGGCACTCTAGCTTCATTTTTCACGTGTGGAAATTGATTTCCCGGCACATATCAGTCCGTTGCTTGTTCGGTCCGCTATCTATCAACACCAGAGGTCCTCGTTTTGACATTAGGCAATAATTACAGCCAGATGCTGGGATTGATAAATCTCAAGGCGTAGGATATGACTGAATTAGCCCGAAGGTAGCTGGGTTTTGAAGCCTCCGTCTATTCAGGAGTATAAAAATGATCCTGAATACAGTTGGGATAATATGCATATTTTGCCGAACCGCTCCGAGCTTCTCGCGCTCCTCATAAGTGCCACGTGAACTGGCCTCTAACCATGCGGACGGCAAAGGTGTCCACTGGTGACGTGTTTGGAGAAGTTACCCACCCAATCAAAACCCAATAGACCTAATCAAAACCTGGGATGGGACCAACATAGGGGAGCACCTGTCTGGGAGGCGGCCCAGCAGAACAGAGGAGAGGACGCAATAAAGAATCTCTCTCTCTCTCTCTCTCATTTTCTCTATCCCTCTCTCTCTCTCTCTCTCTCTCTCTCTCTCTCTCGTTTTCTCTATCCCTCTCTCTCTCTCTCCCTCTCTCTATCTCTCTCTCTCCCTCTCTCCCCCTCTCTCTCTCTCTCCCTCTCTCCCCCTCTCCCCCTCTCTCTCTCTCACTCTCTCTCTCTCTCTGGCATCAGTTTCCCTTTTTTTCTTCCCAGCTTCTCAGGCATGAAGTAAAACGGAGAGTCATCCCTGTCCAAAGACCGAACTGAACCCAAATGCATAACCAATGTCCAATTTAGGACCAAACTGACGGGCAAATTACACACCCCTGATGTTTCCCCCGAGCCCCTTGAAACCTGGAATAGCACTCGCATTAATAGATGGAAGCTGCCACTCCTCGTTTCGACATTAGGCTTCTCCACGGGCAGCAGGGTACCAGGAACTAGACACAGTTCCCTGACACTGTTGGACGGACAGCGGTGTTGACAGGATACAGCCCCCCTCTGAGGACTTCCTGTCTCGTACCTTGAGAAACTGCCCTAGTGGAACATGGTACCGGTGTTCACACCGCCTCACCTGGTCTCACCTCTCTGGGCAGTCCAAACAGGCTGTTCGCCTGTGTGTGTGTGTTCCTGAATGGCATTCCCTCAGTGGAAGAACCCATGGCTAGTGAGTCAGGAGTTATAGCTGTACTTTCACTGTCAGGGCCGGCCGCTGGCATAAGCAGTCTATGCGGTTCCATCCATGCCTCCACCCCTCCACCCACCTACCCACCCTATCATCCACCCATCCATCCCTCCACCCCTCCACCCTCTGTATCATCCACCCCTCCACCCCTCCACCTACCTATCCATCCATCCATATATCCCTCCACCCCTCCACCCACCTACCCACCCTATCATCCACCCACCCATCCCTCCACCCCTCCACCCTCCGTATCATCCACCCATCCATCCCTCCACCCCTCCACCTACCTATCCATCCATCCATCCCTTCACCCACCTACCCACCCTATCATCCACAACCCATGCATCCATCCACCCCTACACCCACCCACCCTATCATCCACCCACCCATCCATCCATCCATCCATCCCTCCACCCACCTACCCACCCTATCACCCATCCACCCATCCCTCCACCCACCCTATCATCCATTCATCTGAATACACAAAAGGATACACAAAAAGTCAACGGGATAAGAATGTTCAGTCTATGAGGAAGTTGTTCAGGGCCACCACGCTACAGGGGACCACACCTTTGCCGTGGATTCAGCGCACGCTACCACCCATCAAAAACACAGCTACCCCCGTCAAAGAAACACCTGTCAATGAAAAACTGCACTAGCACCAACCCCCCCCCCATCCCCCCAGCCCCGTCGGCGAAATGTGGAAGCGGGGGCCACAATCAAAATCTTGCTTATGGCCACCATTGTTCCACCATGTTCACAGTGAGACAAGTGACGCCCGCTCCCGCTAGATAACCATTCGTAAATAGAAAACCTCTGACGTTCAACTTTTAACTTGACTCACACCCCCCCCCCCCCTTCCCCGCTCCCAAGTTTAGATCGCCTTTCAGTATCCTGAGGAGTTGAAAGCCGTGTCTGCCTTTCTACTTCCAGATATCCCGGGTAGCGGTGTGTCAGTCAGTCTCCAGCATTTACACCATTGCTAAGAGAGGAGAGCTGAATGCTTTGGTTCATGTGCTCTGACAGACTGGTTATTGGATGCTGCTTTAAACGGCCCTCTGAATTGCGCTCGGTAAGGTGTGCTAAATGAATCCGTCAGGCCCAACGGAGGAACAGAAGATAAGACGTAAGATACAGGGCCTAGAGAGGAGCGCCGGAACACTCTCTAACTGAAGAAACACATTGTAAGTAGGGAAAAAATACAATAACAAACACAATATGTCTCTGATACCGAATGCTTTAGTTATTACTCATGTAGCAGCATAGTAATATGACGTTGTTACATAATACATGTTACTTGTAAAGGTTCTTCAGTCCAAGTGAAAATGGAAAACCCTACAGCATTTCTATACATAATATAGTCAAAATAATGCGTTTTTGAAGGTCATAAACATAATTATGAACATTGAAAAAGATAATCTTGATGAGGGGACTAAGAAAGAAAGCAGACAGGAATGTGCTGAACATGGAAGAACAATTGCCTCTGTCCTTCTGTCTGTATGTCCTTCTGTCTGTCTGTCCGTCTGTCTGTCTGCCCACCCAACCACCCATCCTCCACTCCACCCAATATCCCTCCACCCCTCCACCCACCTATCCACCCTATCATCCACCCATCCATCTCTCCACCCACCTATCCACCCTATCATCCACTCATCCATCCCTCCACCCACCACCCCTCCACCCACCCATCCACCCCTCAACCCACCTACCCACCCTATCATCCACCCATCCATCCCTCCACCCACCTATCCACCCTATCATCCACCCATCCATCCCTCCACCCACCATCCCTCCACCCCTCCACCCAACTATCCACCCTATCATCCACCCACCACCCCTCCACCCACCCTATCATCCACCCACCATCCATCCCTCCACCCACCTATCCACCCTATCATCCACCCATCCATCTCTCCACCCACCTATCCACCCTATCATCCACTCATCCATCCCTCCACCCACCACCCTTCCACCCACCCATCCATCCCTCCACCCACCTATCCACCCTATCATCCACCCACCACCCCTCCACCCACCATCCATCCATCCCTCCACCCACCTATCCACCCTATCATCCACCCATCCTTCCCTGCACCCACCTATCCACCCTATCATCCACCCATTCATCCATCCCTCCACCCCTCCACCCACCTACCCTCCCTATCATCCACCCATCCATCCATCCCTCCACCCACCTACCCACCCTATCATCCATCCATCCCTCCACCCACCTACCCACCCTATCATCCATCCATCCCTCCACCCACCTACCCACCCTATCATCCACCCATCCATCCCTCCACCCCTCCAGCCACCTACCCACCCTATCATCCACCCATCCATCCCTCCATCCCTCCACCCTCCACATCATCCATTCATCCGAATACACAAAAGGATAGACCAAAAGACAATGAGATAAGAATGTTCCAGAATGTTCTAGCCACCAGTGGACTCTATGAACTGAAGTGCAATGAGAGTCCAAACGTAAACGTAAACACTGGGTTTAAATTACGCTCCCTTCCCCCTCCGCCACCTCAAACAAAGACAGAGATATCAGTTCAGCTCCCTCTCCCTCCCAAGTGATTTCATTTTCTACGGGAGCGGTCCAGAATATAAATTAGAGACCCCCACATATATATGTATGCAGTAGCCTCCCCTTCTTAAAGTGAATATTTTTTCACTTTTCTCCCCTCAGCTCAACTACGTGTGACACCATGTAATCTCTACAACAGAGTCTCAGACTTTGAATGCACCCATGAAATACAAAACACTGCCATTATACTGCACCTCCCCTAGACGACTCGCTCAGACATGCAGTAACTGTGCCGATTCAATGCCCTTACTCAGTGTTTGACGCGAATCTAATCTAAATATAATTTCATTGTGGGCTGCATCAATGTAATTAAAACAATCAACGGGGGTAATTATCGTAATAACAGCTGCAGTGCCCTAGCTTGGTTTTTTCATAGTTACATTAGCTTATCAGTAAATATTGAATGGAATTATTTTACAGCATATTATTGATGTGTTAAATGAGGCCTGTGTTCAGTGATTTGGCCTTTGTAATGTCCTATGCTGTAAAACAAGACATAAGTAGCCTTGAGAACTGATGGCTCTCGAGCCTAATGGCCCATAGGGCAGGAGCCTATCTCCTGTTTCCGTAGCGTGAAGGGGCTTGATGTACAAGTACACTCCCCCTGGACATGACGCTGGTATGTCACAGGGTCTTACCCCCCCAATCCAACTCTTAATGCTGAGTGCCAAGCAGGGAGGCATCGGGTTCCATTTTTATAGTCTTTGGTATGACTCAGCCGGGGATCGAAGTCATGATACATGCTTTTCAATTGTAATAATTGTCCACTTATACGTACGATGTACTATATATTGTGTTCATATTTTGAATGCTAATATAAATTCTCCAATACTCATTAGCTATTATCCCATACATTGCTAAAATAGTTATTAATGGCTGACAAGTTCAGTGCAGTTATCATGAATGAGATGCTACGGGATCCTCGCCACGATGTTTTGTTTTATTTTTTATTATTATTATTCTTATTATTTAATTTTTTTAAACCTCTCGTTTTGGATTGGAAAGTCAATGTATAGTTCATATAAATGTACTCTCTTAACTCTGATTCACTGTTTTACATCAGTCAGTCCAGTCAGGACACTCGTGTCAGTTCAACTATTAATTGAATGAACATGGTCCTACATTTGAGCTGGGAGTAATTGGCTGGCTCTGCTCTTTTATAGCTCTCTGCCTGGAGCTTAAACGACCGGAACGTACATCCAGAGCTACCGAGTGGCTGGGGGTCGGGGGGGGAGGCTGGGGGTGGTGGGTGAAGGCTGGGGGGGCTGTGGGCGGTCGGGGTGGAAACTGGCGGCTGTGGGTGGGGGTGAAGGCTGGGGGTGGGTGGCACTACCACACAAAACGTACTCCCGTCGCCAGTACCATCACGTCACATATATACCATATATCAGAGGTTCCCAAAGTGGGTGCCGCGGCACCTGTCCGGGGTGCCGCCAAATCTGCTCGTAAAAAAATAATAATATATATATATAATATAAAATTATAATACTAATACATTAAGAAACGTTTGTTTATTACATGTGCAATGGAGTTCATAAGCAAATAAAAGATATATTTCTCAGATTTGAAAGACATTAATTTACTAACTAGGCCTACTAGTTACTAACTAACTACTCCTCACTGAAGTCTTGGACCAAGCGGTGAAAATGGTTAATTATGTAAAATCACGCCCGCTGAAGTCACGGCTGTTCAGCACATATTGCAATGAGATGGGGTCCGAGCATGAGGGGCTCTTATTACACACAGAGGTCCGCTGGCTGTCGCGGGGCAAGGTGTTATCCCGTGTCTATGAGCTCCGAGATGAACTGATCACTTTTGTCAGTGAGCACGACTTGCCATACAAAGAACAATTGGAAGATGAATCGTGGTGGATTAAGGTGCCATCAAGGTGCTTTTACCCTTCCCAACCTCCTACTTGTGCGAGCTGGCTTTTTCTTCTCTAGCATACGTCAAGAACAAGACACACATGCGACTGTCAGTGGAACAGGACCTGCGTGTCGCGCTGTCCACTATCTCTCCCCGCATAAAGAGACTCTGCTCCCAAAAGCAGGCGCATGTGTCCCACTAATGCGCACAACATGTTTCTTTGTTTTGTATTTCTCTCAATTTTTACAATTCTGTCATGATTATTATTGTTAAATTATTATAGTTGTGAGTTACCCGTTTGGTTCAGATGTGAAATAATAATCTCAGAATGAGCATTGAAATGAGAATTACATTTTAAGGCATTATTTTAAGCCCCCCCAAAAAGCATTGTTCCATTGATTGATTATACAGGCCTTTGATATTTTATTTGTGTGAAGAATTCCCTCTGAGTCTCCTCCCATATTGTACAATCCTTGAGGGCCACAATTTTATTTTATTTAGCGATAGTTTGACTGACCTATGCATTCTTGCCCATCCATTACAGTTCATTTATGACTTTTATTATCTTGTTAAAATTCATTGGGGCAATACTTATGTATTATATATAAACACACATTTTCAAACCAATTCATTGTGTATTGTTTTTAGTTTAAGCTCCGAGGCATTTTTAAAATCTTTGTAGAGTTGGGGTGCCTTGGAGAAGGGGGAAAGCTTCAGGGGTGCCTTGGTTAAAAAAAGTTTGGGAACCTCTGCCATATATCACCATATATACTGAACATGTACGCACTTCACTGCAATATAAGTCAGTTGGATAAAAGCGAATGAAATGGCATATATTATTATTATTATATTAAGTGCCCCCATATGAGCTTCATCCACGGAGTCTCTAGTTAATCAGTACCTTGACGTGATTCAGCCACTTTCCATTTGCAATTTGATTCACACACACACACACACACACACACACACACACACACACACACACACACACACACCCACGCACCGTCACACACAGACTGCGGGGGGCACGCCACGAGGACCCGGTCTTGAGCACCACTTCAGAACTGTTACAGGCAGTAAATATATCAATTAATCCCATTCAAAAACACTTTCCAAAACTTGTCCTTGGTATACAGCAGTTCTGCTGAATTATTGAGCCCCTCTACGGTGGGTTATTACTCCTAGTCCATAATACAATAGAATACAATTAAACCACAGAGGTGTTTGAATGGTGGTGTTTCATGAATCAATTCATCGTTTCAGAAAAACTCTGAACCACTTGTTAGGACATGTACAACAACAACAACAACAACAGCAACAACAGAGTGTGCGGATATACAATTTCACACTCTTTCTTCCGAACTCATTCAACCAAAGTGTTCTCAG